>NC_133332.1:131250169-131492669 GCF_042186555.1 Aquarana catesbeiana | reverse complement strand
AGCGTATCACATACAACATTTAGTCCGCGCCTCCGTCTGCTGCCTCCGCCTTCCTGGTTTGTGTAAGCCCTACACGAGAACGGACGTGGTGACGTCGTAGGCTCCTCCCTACGCGTTTCGTCACAAACGGACGTCGTCTGGGGATTGGCCAAGCTCGAGTGTCACCACGTGTGGGCATTATATACACTACAGGCGCCATCTTAACTAATGGCAAAGCAAATTTAGCACAAGGAAACGGCCAGGCTGTATTAAATGCCGGCCATTACTAGATAGGAACAAGCGGAGGAAAATCAAAGGGAAAAGAAAGAGAGGAAAAAAACGCCATCTTGTGGCCAAAATGGATAACATAAATAGGAAAAAATGAATCTCCGTAAACGGCAACAAACCAAAAAGGGGTACAGCAGACAGGAGGCGTAATGAAACAAAAAAAAACACATATTAAGTGCAATAAATAAAAAATATAAAATATATTAATATAAAATCCAAAAACCTCGACATATTAAGTGCAATACATATAAAAAACTATTAAAAAGTCCGAGGCCACACTGACAATATAAAAGATTAATATTCTCATATACATAAGAGAACAATTAAAAAATTCCAAAAATTAAAAAATCAAGAGTTGTTTATAAAACAATTAATGTCCCAGTCGACGTTTAAACCATGGGGTACAAAAGATCTCATATGGAAGATCCACCTAGTCTCAAGTCTGCTTAGTGATCTGACCTTATTTGTCCCTCTCCAGTGTGGGTTTATTTTGTCAATTGCCATAAAAAGGGTCCCATCCGGTTTCTTATCATGATATTTGGCATAATGCCTAGATAGGTTATGCTTTGGGTAACCCCGTTTTATATTGGCAATATGCTCCGATAATCGCACATGCAACTCACGTTTTGTTCGACCAATGTACTGTTTGGAGCATGGGCACTGGATAAGATAAACGACATATTTAGTAGTACATGTAATAAAGGATTGAATGTCATATATCCTATTCGTAACGGAGGATAGAAAGGTCTCACGTTTTCTACCAGTGAAGGAGTTTATCTGGCAGATCTTACATTTATGGCAGGGGTAAAAACCCTTCATAGTGTGGAAAAAAGAGATAGTCCTCGGGGGATCTATCACATTTCTAGCGACACTGTGTCGCAAGGAGGGCGCACCCCTATATATCACTACAGGTCTCTCTGGAATGATAGGTCCTAGGACCTTGTCATTCCTGAGTATATTCCAATGTTTTTGAAAAATTCTTTTAACAGAAAAATGTTGGTTGGAGTAACCTGTAATCATAGACCAGCTAAACTTATTGTCGCATACGGGACTATGGCCGACGTCCCTGTGCAACATAAGCTCCCTGTCCATATTAGCAACCTGAGAAATGGTAGCCTCAACTTCACCCTTGGAATAACCCTTTTCAAGAAAACGCTGTTTGAGTATCTGAGCTTGTTGGTAGTACTCCCTAACCTCAGTGCAATTACGTCTAATCCGCTGGAATTGTCCCCGAGGGACAGCTCTCAACCAAGCTGGATGATGGCAGCTGGAAAGCGGAATATAGGCGTTTCTATCAGTCGTTTTAAAATACGTATTAGTGATAAGGCGACCATTCCTGACCAAGATGTTGAGGTCAAGGAAATGGATTCCTATATCACTAATTTCAAACTGGAGTGAAATACCCCTATCATTCTGATTTAGTGATGTAAAAAATTCCTCAAGTGAGGACTGATCACCATCCCACACCAGCAGGACATCGTCTATGTACCTTTTCCATAAACGCAACTGCACCGGGGGATTCCTGTCAATGACCTCACTTTCCCACCTGGCCATAAATAAATTGGCCAGGCTGGGCGCAAATTTAGCGCCCATGGCCACACCGCAAGTCTGCAAATAAAAAACACCCCCAAACCAAAAATAATTATGGCCTGCCGCAAATTTCAAAAGTGACAAAATGAAATGCTTCTGGGACTGAGGTAGGGAGGATTCTTGGTTGAGATAGTAACTGACAGCCTCCAAACCATGTTGGTGTGAGATGTTGGTATATAGAGAAGCTACATCGGCTGTAGCCAGGATGTAGCTCTCCTTCCATTCCAGGTTTTCCAAAAGATTAATGACCTGAGTGGTGTCTCTCAAATATGCTGGAGTAACTGTCACTAGAGGTTGTAAGAAATTATCTACATACCTTCCTATCCTGGCCGTAACCGAATCTATACCGCTAATGATCGGGCGGCCAGGGGGATTGGAAAGGCTTTTATGTATTTTAGGCAGACTTGCGGTGTGGCCATGGGCGCTAAATTTGCGCCCAGCCTGGCCAATTTATTTATGGCCAGGTGGGAAAGTGAGGTCATTGACAGGAATCCCCCGGTGCAGTTGCGTTTATGGAAAAGGTACATAGACGATGTCCTGCTGGTGTGGGATGGTGATCAGTCCTCACTTGAGGAATTTTTTACATCACTAAATCAGAATGATAGGGGTATTTCACTCCAGTTTGAAATTAGTGATATAGGAATCCATTTCCTTGACCTCAACATCTTGGTCAGGAATGGTCGCTTTATCACTAATACGTATTTTAAAACGACTGATAGAAACGCCTATATTCCGCTTTCCAGCTGCCATCATCCAGCTTGGTTGAGAGCTGTCCCTCGGGGACAATTCCAGCGGATTAGACGTAATTGCACTGAGGTTAGGGAGTACTACCAACAAGCTCAGATACTCAAACAGCGTTTTCTTGAAAAGGGTTATTCCAAGGGTGAAGTTGAGGCTACCATTTCTCAGGTTGCTAATATGGACAGGGAGCTTATGTTGCACAGGGACGTCGGCCATAGTCCCGTATGCGACAATAAGTTTAGCTGGTCTATGATTACAGGTTACTCCAACCAACATTTTTCTGTTAAAAGAATTTTTCAAAAACATTGGAATATACTCAGGAATGACAAGGTTCTAGGACCTATCATTCCAGAGAGACCTGTAGTGATATATAGGGGTGCGCCCTCCTTGCGACACAGTGTCGCTAGAAATGTGATAGATCCCCCGAGGACTATCTCTTTTTTCCACACTATGAAGGGTTTTTACCCCTGCCATAAATGTAAGATCTGCCAGATAAACTCCTTCACTGGTAGAAAACGTGAGACCTTTCTATCCTCCGTTACGAATAGGATATATGACATTCAATCCTTTATTACATGTACTACTAAATATGTCGTTTATCTTATCCAGTGCCCATGCTCCAAACAGTACATTGGTCGAACAAAACGTGAGTTGCATGTGCGATTATCGGAGCATATTGCCAATATAAAACGGGGTTACCCAAAGCATAACCTATCTAGGCATTATGCCAAATATCATGATAAGAAACCGGATGGGACCCTTTTTATGGCAATTGACAAAATAAACCCACACTGGAGAGGGACAAATAAGGTCAGATCACTATCCAGACTTGAGACTAGGTGGATCTTCCATATGAGATCTTTTGTACCCCATGGTTTAAACGTCGACTGGGACATTAATTGTTTTATAAACAACTCTTGATTTTTTAATTTTTGGAATTTTTTAATTGTTCTCTTATGTATATGAGAATATTAATCTTTTATATTGTCAGTGTGGCCTCGGACTTTTTAATAGTTTTTTATATGTATTGCACTTAATATGTCGAGGTTTTTGGATTTTATATTAATATATTTTATATTTTTTATTTATTGCACTTAATATGTGTTCCTTTTTTGTTTCATTACGCCTCCTGTCTGCTGTACCCCTTTTTGGTTTGTTGCCGTTTACGGAGATTCATTTTTTCCTATCTATGTTATCCATTTTGGCCACAAGATGGAGTTTTTTTCCTCTCTTTCTTTTCCCTTTGATTTTCCTCCGCTTGTTCCTATCTAGTAATGGCCGGCATTTAATACAGCCTGGCCGTTTCCTTGTGCTAAATTTGCTTTGCCATTAGTTAAGATGGCGCCTGTAGTGTATATAATGCCCACACGTGGTGACACTCGAGCTTGGCCAATCCCCAGACGACGTCCGTTTGTGACGAAACGCGTAGGGAGGAGCCTACGACGTCACCACGTCCGTTCTCGTGTAGGGCTTACACAAACCAGGAAGGCGGAGGCAGCAGACGGAGGCGCGGACTAAATGTTGTATGCGATACGCTCATTATTACAACAAGGTTTTGTAAGTGCATTTCCTTTCTAATAAAACATTTGTGCAGACTATATTATGCGATGGATTGTTCTTTTTCTCTTTGAATCCTGAGATATCAACCGTCTCCCATCGGTACCATTAAGCTGAGGTTGTGGGGAGCCCCAAAATTTCCCTGTGCTGTTTTTGACCGCTGTAATGGCGGTCAATGGGATCTGGTAAGCATATTCGATATTCCACCTCGGGTGTGAGGACCCACAGAAGATTCTCCCCACTGCATCCTCATCTTTGTTGTGGCCCTTTCTGGCACTTTATTTCTTGCTATATCACGGACTTTTCTTTTTTCTTTTTTTTCTTCTTTTTTTTGGATTTTGGACTCCACTTGTTTATCTATACTTGTCTACAATTAATTCTGGGACACTAAAGTTTGATATCACTTATTTTGCACTATTATTTTTGATCACTATATGAATTTATTTCACAGGTTATAAATATGTATTAGCGCCGCATCTTTTTTGTATTATTATTATATATATAGATATATATAGATATATGTATATATATTTTTTTAGATGTTCACGTCTCTGGCTGGGTTCACACTTGTGCAATGCGTGAACCAGCGTGATTCCTAAGTGGGTTTTCACATCGCACCTACATTGACATCTGCGCACCACTGCGGGTGTCAATGTAAAGTTAATGACACCCCCAGATCATTTCACAGATCGCAGTGCGAACTATGTAATGGTGCAGGAATCGGATCGCATGGGTGTTCACACCCATGCGATCCGATTCCAGTGCGGACCAAATAAAGGGTCCTGTACCATTTTGGTGCAAATGCAATATGATTTAGGGCCAGTTCCCACTGCTGCAGTGTCCGAGATCGGATTTGATTCGCACCGCACTGCAGTGCAAAATCACATCCGATCTCTGTGCAATGCGATTTCAGCCATACAGATAGTATTGCTAAATTTGCATTGCACTCGGACAAAACTCTTACAGGACCCTTTTTTTGGTCCACAGCAGAATCGGATCGCATGGGTGTTCACACCCATGCGATTCGATTACTGTCCGAGTTTGCAGATCACACTGCGATATGCGAACTGATTTGGGGGTGTTAACTTTTAGGCCCAGTTCACACTTGTGCGATGCCGGACATTGCACAGGCATCACATGTAATTCGCAGCACACTGCCATTCACATTACATGCGATGTCTGTGCGTTGCGATATCAGCTGTACAGGTAGTATGGCTGATATCGCACCGCATTCGGTGCAAACACGCACAGGACCCTTTTTTCTGTTCGGACCAGAATCGGGTCGCATGTCCGGACTGTCAGTTCGCAGTGCGATATGCAAGCTGAACTGGGGGTGTCCTTAACAATGTATTGACACTCCCCAGCGATTCGCATATGGCAGTGTGAACTGACATGTGAGTCGGTGCGATGCGGGAACCCGCAGTGGATTTGCAGTGTTCTCGCATTGCACCAGTTTATCAATTTTTATGTTTATCAATTATGAAATATATTTTATTTTAATTTATTAATAAATATTTATACTTGTATACTTTATTAAAATTATTTTTTTAATGATTATAAATGTATTTTGCATTTATATGAATGGTGTATAGCTGCATTACATATGTGCATTACATTCATTTACTATACACCATTCACATTTAAATAGGGACATGTATGATCTTTAAATATTGATAAAAACAATGTTTTTTTTATAATTAGGTTAATGTATATTGTGTAGGGGGAATTTAACTTTATTATTTTATTAATATGTTGGGGAATAATGTGTGCTGATTTGTGTTACACTTTGTATTTTATGGTTCCTCATACTGTAATCCCGCTATATCACGCGAGATTACAGTGAGAGGAGCCGTTCTCAGAAGTTCCCGGCGTTTGTAGATCGCTCCTCAACTCAATATGAGAAGCGATCTACACACTTTCATAAACAGGCACTAAGAGGAGAGCGATCTCCTCTGAGAATGCCTGAGAACTGAAAAGCGGTATTTTACCGCACTTTCATAAAAGGACACCTAAGAGCGCAGAGCACAGGGTAAAGACTACGGGACACATATATCGGGAACCAGCCGGGAATCCACGCTGAGGCTCCCCTCCTAATCAGCACAGCTCTTTCTCCGCTCTGTTCCCGCAGTAAGCACTCATCCACACTACAACCACCATCCTCTCTGCTCAGGTGAGCTTGTCCACAGCTGCTATCGAGCTGGCAATCAGCAGGTCAGGAGCAGATCCAGCACACGTCTGCTCACATTGAAGCCCAGCCCAAACTCCTCCTGCAATATCTGAGCCGTAAGAACTATTGTGAATACGCGGAATACTTACAAGCTGGGGATAACTACTAGAGCTATGCAGAGATGGAACATAGAAAGGGAATAATACTGGCCCAGAACATCAATGACAATAATGAGCTATCTTTCCATAGGTTACAGACAAAAGATAAAAACTCAGGGGAGAAGTTGAAAAGTTTTGCTGGAAATACTAATATGGAAACTTTGGCAATACAGCACACACAACACTCACCGGTACAGATATTGGAAAAGTAAGATTTTCAGGAGCAGACCCCGGTATCCATATCAGCAGAGGTGCAGGGGAAAAATGCTTATACAGGGGGGGAAAGGGGGAGCGAGGAGGAGAAAAAGAGGATTGAAAACAAAACCATTATTAAAGAAACTATAAAATACACAGGGAGGAGAACCAACCTTAAAAGATGTATTCCAAGCAGTACAGATATGTAACACTACATTGATTTTGATGACTTTATCAAACCAGTTCCAGTATTTACGGGAAGAAGTTACCATCATATGGCATGATATGGAAAAAGTCAGAGAACCCGCGACAGCTGTGGAGAATAGAATTAGTAATGCTGAAGACACCTTGGACCTTTATGCAATGGGACTTAAAAGCAGTGGGTTTGCAGCCAAAACACCATGCTAACTACATGCTTTAGAAAACAGGTTACGTAGAAATATTGTTAGGATACTGGGTCTCCCGAAACAGATAGAAGGAAGAAATGCTATAGAATTTATTGAATAATTTGCTGTTGGAGATTTTTGACAAAAAGCATTTTTCTCCTTTTTTTTCTGTTGAGCGTGCTCATAGGATACCATAAGACCCCCCCCCAGGAAAGTTCCCACGCCCATTTATTGTTAAAATGCTGCATGTCAGAGACAGAGACAAAATTATGGACCTGGCACGAACAAAGGGTAATGTAGAGGGATCAAAAATCTCCTTTTATCCAGATTACTCCATTGAAATACAAAAATTGAGGGAAGTTAAAGTTAAAAGAAGTTAAAAAGCATCTTCGCAAGCATCAAATAACCTATGGAATGTTATACCCGGCTAAACTGAGGATCATGGTCAAGGATGAGACAATTTTTTTTTATAACTTTAAAAAGGCCACAATATAGCTGGATAAAAATGAGCAACATCTGTCTTCCAATCGCAGAGAAATATCCAGCTGATAAGAAGTTATTTTTTTATTTTTTTTCTATCCCAAATACTAAAAGCTAAAGGCAGGGGGAGTGTGATATAGCTGCATGGATGTTCACATTCAGGCCCGGGATAATTACTTGTTTTTTTTTTCTAAATACCGTTTTTTTTCCTTGGGGGAAAATGTTTTAGGATGAGGGTGTGTGCATTTTGGGGAGGTGTTGGTTGTTGCAGGGGTTGTGTTCTGTTGTGTTTTTTTTTTTTCTCTCTCTCTCTCTCCCTCTACCCTCCGTCTTGGGGCTCTCATATACCAACGTTATGTTGGGTTTACAATGCGGTCAAATTGTGCTATTACTTATATTTTAAGACCCTGGTTATGTTTTCCTTCTTTTCTTTTTTCTTTTTTGTGTGTTCTCTTTCCTATTTAGAAAAAGCAAAACAGAAATACTATATATATATATATATATATATATATATATATATATTATATACCTATTTTCAGATGGCTTTAGGTATAACAGAAGGGGTTAATGGCTAATGAGATAGTATTAATATCCTGGAATGTGAGAGGATTGAAGGATCCGGTTAAAAAAAGAGTAATTTTCTCCATTATAGAACAATATAATTCAACAATAGTCTGTCTGCAGGAAACTCATCTTACAAAGGATACTGTCTCTCTATTACAAAATGCAAAGTTCTCTACTCAATATCATTTGGTGTTTTCTGCATTTTCAAGGAGAGTTGGTGTGTTAATATCAACAAGAATACAATTTTCCTGCAGACAGACATTGATAGATCCACAGGGTAGATATGTTTTGCTCTATATTTTCTACTACTAAATGCATAATAGGATCAGTGTATGTACCACCACCTTATAATTCAGAGATATTGCGGAGGATTAGTATATTCTTGGCTGAACACCCTGGCATCCCAAAAATGATAATGGGAGGCTTTAATAATGTCTGTGATGCGAGTATGGATCTCTATCCGGTGGGTCTAAAGTCGGAGACCCCCTTTGCTAGACATTTGCAGGTGATAGGTCTGTGCGACATGTGGCGCCTTCTCAATCTCGGAGTATATGCTTATACTTGCTGCTCCTCTACTTTGACATTTTATCCAGGATTGACTTGGCTCTGGGCACGGAACTAGCCCTTCCAATGGTTTCAGATATACGGTGACTGGCGAGGGGTATTTCGGGCCATTCTCCAGTTCTGATGACCATGAGAAAAACTAAACCATATAACAAAAGTTATTGGTGTATGGATGCCTCATGGTTAGGGGTGGTCCATGGGGGTACATGTGACAATCACTAGATGATTTTTTTTTTTTTTTTGGATAATGCAAAATCAACGACTCCATAATTGGTATGGGATACTATGAAGGCCTTTCTAAGAGGGTTAATGATACAAGCTATAAGCAGATTTAAAAAGACAAGTAAGGAATGGGAAACTTTATTGGCAGCAGAAGTACAACAAAAAGAATTTCAATATGTTCTACATCTGTAAATCAAGCTATATGGAAGGATGTACAACTCCTATATACATAGGAATAAGAAATAACCCCAGGGGTGGGATTTTTAAGCACTACCAACAAGCAATACAGATTAAAATAGTAATTTTTATTAATAATTGTAAAGAAAAATACATAGAATATTAGACAAACTCATGGACATAGAAACATCAAATTGTGCAAATTGATGATACAGAGATCCTATACCCAAGGCGTTTTGGAGATGAATGTAGTCTCCTTCATCAGGGGTTAACAGAAGATGTATTGTCTATAAAATACAAATGGTCAACAATCAATTTAATATATTCCACCCAAAGTACATTGCCCATGAAGGGGGCCTAGGGTGCTAGTGACTTACATCTTGTTCAACTGCACATGCATAAGATCGTCAAAATTCATTTTAAAAGGACACTGTCACATAGAGTCATTCCGCCATCCCATCAACACTCTCGCTGTTTGGAGTAAATCTCTATAAGGGAGGTGTTTCAACCCAAATTTTCTGCCAGAGAAAAGATATGTATATATATGGACTATGCCCTCAATCATGAAAAGAAGAGAGGGGGCTTGTCCTCTTTGGGGCAGACCACATGTACTGGGGCCTATATGACTGGAAACCTGAAAAAGATGTGATAAAATATTTGTATCAATCAAAAGGAGAAAGAGAGGTACTGTATAAATATAGTCCAAACAAGATAAACTTGTGGACAAACGTACCTATAGTGTGAAGTCGCATCAGAGTACCGGCAACCAGGCTAGAAAGAACACAAATATCCGGAGGTGCTGGGAAAAAGTCCAATCATTATTACATTAGAAGGCTGTTTGTAATCCCATGTTGAAAAGAAAAGGGGACAGAGAAACAAAATGTGATGAACGTGAGTGGCCGCCCATATAACTATATTTGTACTAAAATAGCCCAAACACAAAGTATAAAAGTGAATGTAGCAAAAGTCTACATATGACTTACTATACACATCTTGAAAGCCTACATGACGTGACGTCATGCGCACTCACTGCGGAATGACATGACGCACGCGCATCCCACCGGCACGGAAGTGTCACCAGGCGAACACAAGCTGTCGCCCTGGAAACCCAGTGGGATTGGCCAATGTCGATGGATTGACATCTCACTCCACAGAGGACACTCAAAGAGCGACCTCACATTGCTGGGTACATACAAATGCACGACAACCAAAAAAGAATCAAAGAGTATGTGATCACTCGGGCTAATTTGAAAAAGAAAGACATGACATACAAAAGACAAATTATATCTTAGATGTGCAAGGAGACATCATCACAGGATTACCTCAGTTAAAAATTTCATAAGAGCATCTCATGGTAAATAGTAGCAGATCCTGGATGGGATGGCAGAGACTGTGTGTGACAGTGTTTACATAGAAACAACAATAGGCAAGTCTGCAGGAAAGACTGGGTCAGTTAGCAAATAAAGCATAGGTAAATCTCATATGTCAATCAAAATTCTAATATAATTGAATGGGTAATTCATCACTTATATAGTTAAAAAAGCAACAGAGAAGGCAACAGACAGAAAGTATAGAAGGTAAAGTCAGCAGGGAGATAGATGGTATGTAAGTTAAATTTTTAGTTCACATTAATAAAAATCGTGGCTATTTCTCCATCCCTCCCGAGGTGAATCCTTCAAGAAAAGGCTCAAAGCAAACCGTTTCATTCAGTTCCGGTGGATGTGTGGCCCTCAGCATGTATATCCAGTGCAATTCCAGTTGGAGGAGATTATTATTCCAATCTCCTCCTCTGGGATTGGGATGAATTTGATCTAAGATTATAAATTTGATCTTCGGAAATTTGTCCTGGTGGACAATTGTAGTGTGTCTTCCCAGGGCCAAGTTGGGATTGCACATCTGCATGCTCCTGATATGCCGGTAAGCTTGTTTCCAAAACTCAAGTTTAGTCTTACAAACATAAAAACAGCCACAGTCACATCTTTACAAATAGATCACACCAAATGTCTTGCAGTTAGCAAAATGTTTAGGTGTAAAGGCCTTGCCATGCGGCAAGATTGGTTTCTTGCTGGCGTCCATATATTTGCAGTACCCGCAGGAGCCACACATAAATGTACCTCTGTATTTGCAGTGTTCAACACCCTGATCACCCTTGAACTCACTCTTCACTTGTTTGGAAGTGATATGCCCCGTACACACGGTCGGATTTTCCGATGGAAAATGTGTGATAGGACCTTGTTGTTGGAAATTCCGACCGTGTGTAGGCTCCATCACACATTTTCCATCGGATTTTCCGACACACAAAGTTTGAGAGCAGGATATAAAATTTTCCGACAACAAAATCCGGAAATTCCGATCGTGTTTACACAAATCCGACGGACAAATTGCCACGCATGCTCAGAATAAATAAAGAGATGAAAGCTATTGGTCACTGCCCCGTTTATATTCCTGACGTACGTGTTTTACGTCACCGCGTTCAGAATGATCGGATTTTCCAACAACTTTGTGTGACCGTGTGTATGCAAGACAAGTTTGAGCCAACATCCGTCGGAAAAAATCCTAGGATTTTGTTGTCAGAATGTCCGAACAAAGTCCGACCGTGTGTACGGGGCAATAGAGGTTGCTCTCCTAAATGTAAAGCGAGGGACCTCAGGAATCAAATGACCCAAGGACGGATCCATATACTCCTTTATAAAAGAACAGCTATGGAAAAAGCTCAAAGGGAACAATCATTAGTAAGGAGTAAGTATTTTGAGGAGGGAGAGAAAAATGGGAAAATGTTAGCAGTTATTATAAAATCCCAGACTAAGTCTAACGTATACCAAATGGGAATATTTCCCATAGTCAAGAGGACATATTATCCTCATTTACTACTTTTTACAGGGATTTATACAGGGAGTAAGGCCGCCTACCATCTGAATGAGCTCAGAGACTTTTTGTATCCTTTTACAATACCATCTATTTCCAGAGAGGAAAAAGAACATCTGGATGCACCACTAACATAGATGAATTAATTGGGGCAGTTTCATATATATATGCATTTGGAATTTAATACCAGAGAGGGACCTAGTATTCCACACCCCCACTGTATGTCATGTGAATTATGGTTATTTATAATGCGGCTATATCTCAGTGTCTATTGGTCTGTCAAGGCCTGAGTATATACAGGCATATACATAGATATTATTTTAAAGCTGGTCGTGCTATGTCTTATTGATAGAGGGGTTACTACACAGGTTAATTATGATATGCTTTCTCTGGTCCCGTTAGAGAGATGTACTAAATAAAAAGTAAAATTGTATAGAACGTTCTGTGAGCCTCCACTAACAATAGTAAACCAATAAATCCTGTTTGAATCAGCTGCAAGCGGTAAACCTGTCTCATAAACCATGTAAAAGTACTAAAATCACATTAAAAATGGTGAGCTATCAAAGGTATAAGCAAAAAGCCTCTGAACTGGTAAAAATACATCCTTTACACCGTGGTAATAATAATGTATAAAATATATGATGAAAATATATGATGTGCACTTATATAGTGAAAAAAAAAATTAAAGCGTCCGGGATCCTGGATCAATTGCCCATGTGCCTCAGTAAATCAATAAAAAAAGGATCTCATAAAATGAACCAAAAAATAAACAGGTCCCGCACAGGGTATTCACAATATCCAGGCGCTTCAATGCTCCATTCTACATCAAGCATAAAACGAATGGTGGAAACCGGCCGGTAACGGGATGGTATGCTGATCGTTCCTAACAGCTGATCTGCTAAGTGGGGCATCCTGTCCCCTTCCCCTACATGTGTCGATACAAGGGGATGATGTGATTGGACAGTGAAGCTGTCAGTTAAAATAGAGTGTCCACGGCCATTTTGTTGTGGTCTGCGGGACACTCTAGTGCTGGGTCTATGTACTTCAATTCTTCAATTCTTTAATATTATTGACATAGGTGTGTGGAGAGTATTGTTCACAATGATTAATTTATTCGCCATTAAGTATAATGATACCTTCTTATGGAGTATGAGTACCCAGCACTAGAGTGTCCCGCAGACCACAACAAAATGGCTGCGGACACTCTATTTTAACTGACAGCTTCACCGTCCAATCACATCACCCTCTGAGGAAGATACGAAATTCCCTTGTATCGACACATGTAGAAGAAGGGGACAGGATGGCACACTTAGCAGATCAGCTGTTAGGAACGATCAGCATACCATCCCGTTACCGGCCAGTTTTCCACCATTCGTATTTTGCTTGATGTAGAATGGCGCACTGAAGCGCCTGGATATTGTGAGTACCCTGTGTGGGACCTGTTTATTTTTTGGTTCAATAAATTGCATAAGCATTCTACACTATGAGATCCTTTTTTATTGATTTACTGAGGCACATGGGTGATTGACCCAGGATCCCGAATGCACTGTTAAACCCTGTAGCGGTTCCAAAGCGTGTATTGACCAAGCTTAACAGCAAGGTCACACACCTTAAGGTGAGCCTTTATTACATGGGGGGAGCACCTGAGTGAGAACACAGCGTCTAACTATCGCATCACTTTCACAGCATACTGAATCACATGGAGTGTGGAGCACCTGTAAATTGGATCAATTTGAACTTTGCACAGTGCACTTAAGCGCTTTTTTATAATTCCAGTATTTGGATCTATTTAGATTTCCACAGACTTATTTGCTTTAATATTTTTTATCACTATATAAATGCACATTGTCATTTTATTATTTGGCTATTAAGCACGTGTCTTTTTTTATATTTTTCATCATATATTTTATACATTATTATTATTACCAAGGTGTAGAGGATATATTTTTACCAGTTCAGAGGCTTTTTGCTTATACCTTTTGATAGTGCAGCATTTTTAATGCAATTTTGCTACATAAACGGTATTCTAGGTATGGCACATGCCATTATGGATAGCTATAAGGACTTTGCATGCACACATGGATATACGTTCAATTTACACAATGGATGACTATAATACTGTTACCCCCATCATCAACTATGTTAAAAACTTTTCATGGCTTGTGTACCCTTTCACAGTCTTATTCTCTCTGGCATACTCATAGACCCCTAATTAACAGCCAATATCTCTGATTGGCTGGAAAGATTCTCTCACTATTCGGCCCTTTGTGTGATCACCATCCTGCATTGTCAGCTAACTGGGTGTGAGAAAAGAGGATCCTGGGCTTACTTCCTATGAAATACCTTCAGAGATATCAGAGTGACTTGGAAGATCCTATAATTATTCTTGTATCCATTGACAGATAAGATCTTAAGGGGACCACACAGTGATGTTCCCGGGTGACTCTGCCCCCTCTGACACAAGGGGACATCCCTATGGCTTCCCTGTAGTGTCAGAGGGGGCGGGGTCACCGGTTACTTCACCGAGTGGCCCCGCCCCCTCTGACGCTACGGGGAAGCCATAGGGATGTCCCCATGCATCATAGGTGGGCAGGGGTGGATCCAGGGAGGGCAGTTGCGGGTGGGAGCGGGCAGCTCCGCGGCTGGGCGAGAAAGCGGGCGGGCTGGGCTGCCGGGTGGCTCAATTTGTGAACGGGCGGGCAGCTTGGTGGCGGCTGAGAGAGTGGGCGGTCAGCTGAGTGGCTCAGTGTGTGAGTGGACGGCTGGCCAATCAGCGAGCTGGTGGGTGGGGGAGCAGAGAGATGACATCATTTCTCTCCGCCCCGTGCCCGCCCTGCATCCCTGCAGTAACTTCCGCCCTCACTGTGTAGGCAGCGCAGAAAGCAGAGAGATTACATTATCTCTCTGCTGCCTGACTCTTAGTGGGACAAAGCAAGAGACAAGCAAAACACCACCTTAGCAGGCAAGTGACAATCTGCAAGGTGTGACAGGTGATGTTGCAAGTGACAATCTGCAAGGTGTGGCAGGTGACGTGGCAAGTGACAATCTGCATCTGGTGTCAGGCAAGTGACAATCCGCAAGGTGTGGCAGGTGATGTGGCAAGTGACAATCCACATCTGGTGGCAGGCGACGGTGGCAAGTGACACACTCAGGGCTCCCACTGATTCTGCATTATTGTGAGTTGAACCATTTCATTTTATATTACAATGTAATAATAGAAATAATGTGCTTCATCATCCAAACACCATAACAACCATGGTGCCAGGATGATTGAAGCACCAACACCAGCCATTTCTCCAATAAATTGCCCGCAAAAAAAAATTTCTGGCAGTGCCCCTCCCGAGACTAGACTCTGGATCCGCCCCTGGAGGCGGATCGATGGTGACGTGTGGGTTTTTTTTTTCTTTTTCGGTCCATCGGCGGAGCAAGAGAACAAGAAGAGGACTTTGTGGGACATTTTTATTTTTTAATTTTTTAATAAAGGACTTGTCCCAAGCCGTGTCATGTCATTTTTACCATTTTGACACTTTTTTGTGAAATGGTAGGGGTACATTTGTACCTCATTTACCATTTCACACAGGAGGGGGAGCCCGGGATCTGGGGATCCCCTTGTTTTACATATTCCGATAAGCCCCCTGCCCACAGACCCCCACAACCACCGGGCAAGGGTTGTGGGGATGAAGCCCTTGTCCTCATCTACATGGGGACAAGATGCTTTGGGGGGCTACCCCAAAGCACCCTCCCCATGTTGAGGGCATGTGGCCTGGTACAGTTCAGGAGGGGGGCGCTCTCTCGTCCCCCCTCTTTTCCTGCAGCCTGCCAGGTTGCGTGCTCAGATAAGGGTCTGGTATGGATTTTTGGGGGACCCCCTACGCCATTTTTTTAAAAAAATTTTGGCACGGGGTTCCCCTTAAAATCCATATGGATTTTGAGGGGGACCCCCCCACGCCATTTTTTTTTTAATTTTGGCGCAGGGTTCCCCTTAATATCCATACCAGACCTAAGGGCCTGGTATGGAATTTTGGGGGACCCCCACGCAAATGTTTTTTTTTAGTTTTGGTTTGGGGTTCCCCTTAATATTTATACCAGACCCAAAGGGCCTGGTAATGGACTGTGGGGGAATCCCATGCCGTTTTTTTCAATGACTTCTTTTATCTGTATTGCCAGGACAAACAATGCATTATAGCCGCGAGTACATTTAAATTACCTTTTTTCCTTTAGAAATATCATTTTGTGCAGGGACTGTTGTAAATACAGGAAACATGCGCCACTTTACAGGCATACTATAGACACCCCCCAGGTACGAAATTTAAAGGAATATTTCACTTTTATTGTTTCACTTTAAGCATTATTAAAATCACTGCTCCCGAAAAACGGCCGTTTTTAAAACTTTTTTTGCATTGATACATGTCCCCTGGGGCAGGACCCAGGTCCCCAAACATTTCTTATGACAATACCAAGCATATAAGCCTTTAAAATTAGCACTTTTGAATTCCCCTATAGACTTTTAAAGGGTATTCAGTGGCTTTCGAATTTGCCGCGAACACCCCAAATTGTTCGCTATTCAGTGAAAAGGCGAGCACCCGATGTTCGAGTCGAACTTACGTTCTATTCGAACATTGGGCTCATCCCTAGTTCTGTGTGTGTTACTGCCAGTTTAATGCCATATAGTTCTGTACGTTACTGCCAGTTTAACACCATATAGTTCTGTGTGCGTTACTGCCAGTTTAACGGCATTTACTTCTGTGTGTCTTACTGCCAGTTTAGTGGCATATAGTTTTGCGTGTGTTACTGTCAGTTTAACGCCATATAGTACTGTGTGCGTTACTGCCAGTATAACGCCATATCGTTTTGTGTGCGTTACTGCCAGTTTAATACCATATAGTTTTGTGTGCATTACTGCCAGTTTAACGCCATATAGTTCTGTGTGCGTTACTGCCAGTTTAACGCCATATAGTTTTGTGTGTGCTACTGCCAGTTTAACACCATATCGTTTTGTGTGCATTAATTACAGTTTAACCCTTATAGATTTGCATGCATTTCTCCTAGTTTAGCGCCATATAGTTCTGTGTGCATTACTGCCAGTTTAATGCCATATAGTTCTGTGTGCCTTAGTGCCAATTTAACGCCATATAATTTTGCGTGCGTTACTGGCAGTTTAACGCAATATAGTTCTGTGTGCGTTGCTGCCAATTTGACACCATATTGTTTTGTGTGCGTTACTGCCAGTTTAACCCCATATACTTTTGCGTGCGTTACTGCCAGTTTAACGCCATATAGTTCTGTTCTGTGTGCATTACTGCCAGTTTAACACCATATAGTTCTGTGTGCGTTACTGTAAGTTTAACGCCATATCGTTTTGAGTGTTACTGCCAGTTTAACTCCATTTACTTCTGTGTGCGTTACTGCCAGTTTAACGCCATATAGTTTTGCATTACTGCCAGTTTAGCGCCATATAGTTCTGTACATCACTGTATGTTTGGCGCATTGTATTGCAGTATATTATAGGGTATCCGTGGAGTGTGTCTGTGTAGTGTGAGTACTCAAATTAAAGTGCACCAGACACCTCTTTACGTTGATTACAGTGCATCTACGTACAGATTTCAACTTCTTCTTTACATTTGCTTATAAGCACCACCCCTCCCTCCCAATAATGTCTGGGAGGACAAGGAGAGGCAGACGTTCCCTTGGCACTGTAAGGGGGCCAGCAACAAATGTGTCCACAGGCAAAGGTGGACGTGGTGGTCAGTCCTCAGGCATGGCATCATTTATGCTTACTAAACCTTCCTCATCCTCCTCATCCTCTGTCACACAAGCAGAGAGAAGTGTGCAGTCCCCTGCAGTTGCCAGAGTGGATAAACTTGCCTCCTTGTCATCTATTCCTATCATAGCCCCAACTTTAGCCATTGAGGAGTCAGCTGAGTTATTTGACCATAGCGTCAGCCACTTGCTCCTTGATGATGTCCAGCCATTACTGTATTCAGATGTTGGTTCTGCAGTTGAGGATGACAGGAACATGAGCCTAGAGAGAGGGAGGAACACTGGTAGACAAATTGGCATTCATGTTTCCCAAGCCGCAGCATATTGCCAAGTTGTCTCCAGTGGTAATGATGAAGATGGAGGAAATGGAGATGATGATGATGAGGTCACTGATGCCACTTGGGTGCCAGATAGAGCAGAGGAGGAAAGTGAAGGTGAGGTGGCACAACCCCAAGGAGGCCGACATCAAGAAAAAGTAGAAAGCAGCCACCCTTTTTCATCACATTCTGCAGCTGTTATCTCCTGGTCCACTCCCAAAAGCTCAACTGTCTCTGCCTTTTTCAGCACATCTGCATCAGATCGCACTGTTGCTATCTGCAAACTGTGCCTCAGGCACATCAAATGTGGCAAAACACCAACCATTTGGGTACCACATGCTTAACAATGCAATGTCCAATCACTCAGCCCGTTGGCAAGAGCACCTAAAAGCCACACAAAAGGGGCACAAATCTGTCCCTCCTCCTCCTCCTCTTTACCCACTTCAGTCTGCCCCTGCTATACCGAGTCATTATGTCTCAGCAGCCTCCACTGACAGGGATGATGGTATAGCACAGGGTGTCCCAGGTCCTAGCAGCACATCTGCCAGCAGCACAGCACCAGCTTTAGACTGTAGCCGGCAAATTTCTCTGCCCCATCTGCTGCAGCAGAAAAAAAATACAGCCCCTGCCACCCAAATGCCCAGCATCTGAATGCAAGCTTGTCAAAGCTGTTGGCTCTCCAACTTCTGCCTTTCAGCCTGATGGAATCTGCCCCCTTCCATGAATGTGCTGTACCACAATGGCAGGTTCCCAGTCACTACTACTTTTCATGTACTTTTCAGATGTTTTCATCTCTCTACCATCACATGGAAGGGAATGTTCTTGCATCGATGGGCAAGGCAGCCAGGTTTAAAATCCACCTTACTGCTGACACGTGGTCCAGCAAGCATGGGCAGGGACGATATATTTTGTTCACAGCACACTGGGTAATGTTGCTTACAACTCGAAAGGATGCAGGACAGGGCTCGGTGCTGTAGCTTGTTGTGCCCTCATGTCTCCATACAGCTGGTGGTGATGATGTCAGACCTGTGAGCTCTACCTCGTCCTCCTCCGCCACCTACATGCCCTCATCTGCCGAATTGTCCTACAAACATCAGGTACCCCCTAAGCGTTCAATGGGCTATTCCCAGAGTCAGGCTAAAAGGTGCCATGCAGTGCTTCAGCTGGTGTGTTTATGGGACAGGAACAGCACCGGAGCAGAGATTCTTGCAGCTCTACAGGGACAGGCCCGGGGGTGCTTCACACCACCCCATCTGGAGCCAGGAATGGTGGCGTCTGATAATGGCTCAAACCTCCTGTCCGCCCTTAGACAGGGAAAGTTGACACATGTGCCCTGCCTGGCACATTTCCTCAATTTGGTGGTGCAGCATTTCCTAAGTATGTACCTAGTGTTGCAAGATGTACTAAAGCAGGTCAGAAGAGTCTGTAGCCATTTCAGGCGGTCATACACAGCCAGTGCTCGGTTGGCTGAAATTCAGCAGGAATTCCACCTGCCCATAAACTGCATGATTTGTGACATGCTCACCAGGTGGAACTCAACTTTGGGAATGCTACAGTGGCTATACATGCAGCAGAGGGCTGTCAACGAGTACCTGTGCCAGTACGGCATGACGTCAGGCTCAGGCCGCCTAGGCTTTTTTCCCCAAGCCAATGGCTGATAATTAAGGATGCATGCACTGTATTGTCACCATTTGAGGAGGCCACAAGGATGGTGAGCAGTGACAGTGCATGCTTCAGTGACACAATCCCTCTTGTGTCCCTGCTGGAGCAGACTCTGCGTGGCATTATGGACAGGGCACTGGAGGCAGAGCAGCAGGAGGAAGAGGAGGACTTTATTGCTTCTCAAGACCCACTTTATCCAGACATCATCATTCCTATGTCACAGAACACAAAGGAGGAGAGAGGGGGGGGAGGAGGATGAGGAGGAGGATTCTGGCACTTGCATAGGCTTTGAAGAAGAGGAAGACATGTGTCAATCTGTAAGCGCTGGCTTTCCAACCCCAGGACCCTTGGGAGTAGTACGTGGCTGGGAGGAGGAAGTTCCAGATGCTGTCATCCGGAGTGACCCCGAGAAGTCTGCTTCTCAAGCCTTAGCAAATTTGAGGCGCACGGTCAACCTCATGCTTCAAAGCCTGCGAAAGGACCCAAGAATATGTGGCATAAATGAGAAGGATGGTTACTAGTTGGCAATCCTCCTTGACCACCGTTAAAAGGGGAAGGTCTCAGAATTCATCCCGTCCCCACAGAGAGTGCAGAAGATAAAATCTCTTGAGGACACGTTAAAGAGGATTTTATTGAACATGTTCCCTGACTCCAGTAGGTTACAGTGCCATGGAAAACATAGTTTTGAGTCTTCTGTTGGTCAAGAGAGGAGCGTTGGAGAAGGCGTCCGCCTAAGTGAGGCTTTTCTGAATTTTTTTTTAGTCCTCGCTGCCCATGGCTGTCAGCTTCCACATCCCATCTGCAGCGACTGCTTCACATGGTGGATGATTATCTCTGGGCCAAAACAGAGATGGAGAGCTTTCCAGCTGACAATCCACTGACTTACTGGGTCATGAGAATAGACCACTGGCCAGAACTTTCCCAGTATGCTATTGAGTTGTTGGGCTGCCCTGCATCCAGCATGCTTTCAGATCAGGCATTCAGTGCTTCATTACTGATCATAGAACACATCTGTCCACAGACACTGTGGACTGTTTGACTTTTATAAAAATTAATCAGTCCTGGATTAGTAGCTATGAAGCCCGATGCCGATGTCATGGATTAAGTCTTTTTGGGATGTGGAATCTCTCCAGGACTTCGAGGCTGCCTAGCTTTGAGAGTGTTCAATCATTTCATCTGGAAGAATGTTTTTGGTTTAGGTTTCATGGGCAAAATTAACACCCAAAGACCAATTTTTATGCACCTGTTTGACAGGTGCATATCATTGCATTTTTTTTACAGCAAGGCCAATTCTTGCTTTCATCAAGAGTACCTTTATAGGGTTATGGTGGGAAGGCGCCACCAACGGCCAAAGACCAATTTTTCTGCACCCGTTACTTTTATCTAAAGTCTAAGTGACAGCAGAATGTATCCAAAAAATCTCTAATCTTGTTCCCAGTGCACAACATTGTAGCCTCATCATACACACTGGCTCCCCAGCTGTTGCTGAGCAAAATAAAGGCAGTTTGCAGGGAAAATGTCATTTTTTTGGCTTTATAAATTCAATTATTGCTGCAGCAGATTCTAGACATGGTACAGATCTGTTACTTTACAGGTAGACTAAGGGGACCCCCAGGCACTATATTGGAAGGAATTTTTCATTTCTATGCTTTCACTTTAAAATTTAAAAAAATCACTGCTCATTTAAAAATGACGTTTTTCACAAACTTTTGATACATGTCCCCATGGCAAGACCTGGACCCCTATAACCATTGTATGCCCAATTACTTGCATATAAGCCTTCAAAATTGGCACTTTTGTTTTTTGACATTCGGGTCCCATTGACTTTAATGGGGTTCGTTATTTGGGTCTGAACAGTGTGCGAAAGTTCTGGTGCGAACCAAACAGGGGTCCGTTCGGCCCACCCCTATTGGTGACACATGAATCCGCACCACAAAGCTGGGTGGGATCAGCACCTCAATGATACCACTTGGCATCAAAAGACCAACACTCCTCCTTGTTTTTTACTTTACAACTCTCCCTTTACTCCACAAGATTCTGCAGTCTTCAACAATATGAATCAAAGTCTGACAAGAGGTTTACCTTATGGCACATCAAGCAATGAAGAGGATCAGTATGGAGCTACACTTGGTAAACCATATTTAGACTTGAACCTCCTTGTAAGTCTCCTAATCTCACCTTTCCATTTCCAGCGACATCTTAGACAATGCAGGTGTTTCTTTCCCAGCTGTTAAAGAAGGAAAATATGTTCTTGAATCAACCAGCTTCCACTCTATTTGTTCATAAAGCCACCCATGACCTCCACCAACATGTGAAACAGTGGTTCTCAACCTCAGTCCTCAAGTATCCACAACGGGCCGTGTTTTGGGAACTTCCCTTAGATAAAATAGCTCTCATCAATACCATGTCATTGATATTGATTTAAAGCAGCTGTGCAAAGTAAAGGGAAACATGAAAACAAGGCCAGTTGGGGGTACTTGAGGACTGAGGTTGAGAACCACTGATGTGGAAGATCATGTGTCTGAATTTATGAACCGTGCTGTCAGCATCAGGGTCCACATGAGCATACACATTTGATCCAGTAAGGGGTACTAGTGTTCTTTTGATTTTGACACAGATTTTTGTTACACTAGAGAGGATCCTTTTATGAAGCAGAAATTTGGCCTTATGACACCCATACTGATTTTTAAAAATTATAAAGCATGGTGCTATGATATACAAGTGCACTTTCCACTTTGCATGTCATTTTACTGCAGTTTTTGCACAAAAGCACATATGCCCAAGCACTTCACACAACAATAATACAGTGGAGAAAAGATAGAAGAGAGTAGAAAAGAAAGATACACTTGCATAGATACCATACAAACATATGCAGCATACAATGAACTCTTGGGAGCACTACAGGAGAGTCAAATTATTTCAATGCAGGACTAGAAAATGTTGTGAAGAATAGCGATACATTTTCACATCTGAAAAAAAAGATAGAAGAAAAAATAAAGAATATATAAGTAATAATAAACCAAAAATATATTGTATTGCAGCTTACCAATCATTAGATGTAATGGCTGCATCCATTTTCCTTCCATTGGCTTTTTCCCCTCTGTTTTCACCTGGTGATCTGACCAATAACACAACTCCTGCATTAGAGTGCACCCACTCTGGATGAATGAGCACAGAAGGCACAGCAGACAGCAGCACTATCAGTCTGGGGGGGAAGAGTAGTGTTAAAGGTTTTAGCAAATTTAGAACCACTAACCAAAAGAGGAGGTGGGTGGTGTCACCCCAATGTGCGCTATAAATTAGGAGTAAACTCACATCCCTAGTAATATACAGAACAGAAACACACTCACAAAAGAGTGTAGCTCCTCTAACGGGACTTTAAAGAGGGTCACTTCCAATATAGTGCAAGAGTAGTAGAGGTTTTTTAAAAAACCTCTACTACTCTTGTACTATATTGGAAGTGACCCTCTTTAAATTCCCATTAGAGGAGCTACACTCCTTTGTGAGTGTGTTTCTGTTCACTAACGAAAAGAAGCCTCCAGCTCACACTTTATAATCAATTACAGCAAACTGTTGTTTTCCTTTTGGGATAAATGTTTTGCTTAAATAAATAAAACATGATCATTTTAACTTTCAATCTCTTATTTACTAAATGTTAAATTTTTCAAAAATAAGCAAGTCAAGTACAAACAGAGTCTCTCAAGTACAAAGAAAAACACATGTGTCATCCACAGCAAGTATATCTGAGAGCATATATCAAAAATAATCATTGGTATTGGTAAGCTGCAATGTCATAAATGTTTGCTTCTGGGTTTAATACTGCTTCAATGAAATAGGAGAAAAAAAGAATAATGAAGTATAGCTAGCCTTAAAGTGTTTGTTACCCCCAAAAAATGGACCCTGTTCCATTAAAGCATGAATAGCAGCACAGTGTTGTGCTGTGTAATTTGCCCCTTCTATCACCTAAAATACCTGGCTGATCCTGCATGGTTCTGCCCTCCCCTGTAAACTGACCACAGTTTTTCAAGGCTGCTGAGCCCTTACACCATGGTCAGTTTACGTGCCTCCGTCAACCGCAGCCCTGCCCTGTCCTTCTCTCTCCTCCGCTCCCCCCGCCTGTCTGCTCTATGTCAGTGCCCACGCCCTCCCCTCCTGCTGCTGAAATTACAGTTAGTTGCACACTATCCTCTCTGTTTAATAATGTAAGCTGACCCTGTGTTTGTGCCTTATAAAAAATGCAGCTATTTACCTGATTTCAGAGCACTGTTCGGTGCTCACGTGACTGGCCGCCTCACTCCTCCTCTCTTTGTCTCCTCCTGACTGATGTCAGCGGGGGGATTCTTGGCCCTTCACAGAGCAGCGCTCTGAAATCAGGTATATAGCTTCATTTTTTTTACAAAGCACAGACATTGGGGCAGTTTACATTATTCAACAAAGAGGATGGTGTGAACTGAAGATAGTGACTTAACAACCACTTTAAAAGGTTAAAGAGCAAAACTATTGGACACTCATCAAGATAAACATGTACAGGCATACCCCAATTTTAAGTACACAATGGGGTTTATTTACTAAAGTTGGAAAGTTCAAAATCAGGCTCACTTCTGAATAGAAACCAATGAGCTTCCAGGTTTTATTACCAAAGCTTAATTGAACAAGCTGGGGTTAGAAGCTCATTGGTTTCTATGCAGACGTGAGCCTGATTTTGCACTTTCCAGCTTTAGTAAATAAACCCCATTGTGTACTTAATAGTGGGGTATGCCTGTATGTTGTAAACATAAGGTATGTACAGAAATCAAAGAAGTTTTAAACATTTTACTAATAGAAAAATAAAGGTTATATCCCAAAGTGGTTCTAAAGGTTCAAGGTTTTTTACTCTCATGTATTCTATTAAAGTGATATTAAAGGCTTTTTTTTTTAAATAACAAACATGTAACAAATAACAAACATGTCATAGCCCCCCCCCAGCCCCCCTTATACTTACCTGAGCCCCATCTCGATCCAGTGATGTTCACAAGAGCCTCAGCTCTCTGGGGACTCTCCCCCCTCATTGGGTGAAAAAGCAGCTGGAGCCATTTTCTCCTGCTGATGTCAATCACAGCCAGTGAGCCAATGAGGAGAGAGAGGGGTGGAGCCGAGTCACAGCTCTGTGTGTGAATGGACATGCAGAGCTGCAGCTCGGAAATGAGCCTGCTTGGGTGCCCCCATTGCAAGCTGCTTGCTCTGGGGGCACTCGGTAGGAGAGAGGGACCAAGAGTGCCAGCAAGGGACCCAAGAAGAGGATGATCAGGGCTGCTCTGTGCAAAACTGCACTGAGCAGGTGAGTATGACATGTTTGTTATTTAAAAAAAAAAGCCATTAATATCTAGTGGGTGAGATGTATAGATGTTTGAAGCATATCAGTTTATGCATCGGTTTATAAATCATTCCTATAGAACACAGAACTAACAAACTCTAAGAAAAGGGCTGCCCTTATATGCAGTTTTGTGATCAGTACTAGCTCACTTCATTGATTTTGTTACAACCATTGAAAGCACTTACTGGATCTCAGCTGTGTTTCTTTGCTGCATCTTCTCTATCCTTATGTATCACTAAAGCATTAGCTCCTCTGTTTTAAGTGTTATTTTCCCATTGGTCTCCATTGTATATTCCCAGTGTGTCCAATTGCTATGATATAATTCAAGAGTAATTATTAAATGGCCACTTCAAGATCACTATTGTTTTCCAGCACCTGCTACCAAATAACTACTTTTTGCAACTTCTATTTTGTTAAGATATTTACAGTAGTGCTCAATTTGAAACATATATATATATATATGTGTGTGTGTGCAGGTATATATCTATATGTATATATACAGTATCTCACAAACATTAGTACACCCCTCACATTTTTGTAAATATTTTATTATATCTTTTCATGTGACAACACTGAAGAAATGACACTTTGCTACAATGTAACGTAGTGAGTGCACAGCTTGTATAACAGTGTAAATTTGCTGCCCCCCTCCAAATAACTCAACACACAACCATTAATGTCTAAACCACTGGCAACAAAAGGGAGTACATCCCTAAGTGAAAATGTCCAAATTAGGAAAAATTGCCCATTTTCCCTTCCCGGTGTCATGTGACTCATTAGTGTTACAAGGTCTCAGGTGTGAATGGAGAGCATGTGTGTTAAATTTGGAGTTATCACTCTCACTCTCTCACACTGGTCACTGGAAGTTCAACATGGCACCTCATGGTAAAGAACTCTCTGAAGATCTGAAAAAAAGAATTGTTGCTCTACATAAAGATGGTCTAGGCTATAGGAAGATTGCCAAGACCCTGAAACTGAGCTATAGCCCAGTGGCCAAGACCATACAGCGGTTTAACAGGACAGGCGCTCAGAACAGGCCTCACCATGGTCGACCAAAGCAGCTGAGTGCACATGCTCAGCGTTATATACACAGGTTGTCTTAGGGAAATAGACGTGTGAGTGCTGCCAGCACTGCTGCAAAGATTGAAGGGGTGGGGGGTCAGCCTGTCAGTGCTCAGACCATACACCGCACACTATATAAAGTATACACATATACAGTATATATACAGAGAGAGAGAGGGAGAGAGAAAGAAAAAGACTAGAACTGCATTGTGGTGCATGACTGTTGAGAGGCACAGGCATAACCAACCATTTACCATAAATGTAATAAAAAGGCGCCAACTAAATAATTGTGTATTCAAAGTGCAACTGCCCCTTTAAGTGTGTAACACACAAAAAATGGGAACAGTGTAGAGATAGGCACTACTCTTTTCCACAAATCTATCTATTAATAATATATGATACAAATATACAAATCATATATCCACAATAGTAAAAACAGTGTTTAAATCTTCCAGCAAACATAATTAAGAGCAATGTTATACTAAAGCCTCGTACACACGATCGGATTTTCTGCAGAGAAAAGCTCGGACTTTTGTCGAAGGCATGTGCCTGGATTTTGTCTTGCATACAAATGGCAAGGAATTGTCGGCCAACAAACACGAATGTAGTGACGTACTATGTGGCTTTTCAGCTCTTTAGCACCACCCTTTGGGCTCCTTCTGCTAATTTCGTGTTAGTAGAAGTTTGGTGAGTGTTGATTCGTGCTTTTAATTTCGCGCTTTTCAGTTTGCGCTTTTCATTTCGTGATTTTCGGTTTGTTTCTGAACGGCCATTCGTCAACCAGACATGTTGCGGAATCAGACGTGTTATTTATTATTGGCCTTGGAGTTATTGCTTTGACCCAGGTCCAGTTCAGGAACAGGAGGAGGAGGAGTTCTTGGGCCAAAAATTGGTTGCTTTATTAATCGTGACCAAAAATAATATGCCTTTGCTGCGGTGAGCTCCCGGAGAATGTTTTTCGGAATTATCTCCAGATGGCGGACCCTTGCTTTCACCAACTCTTGGCATTGTTGAACCCCTATATTTAAGAAGCAGGACACATGCATGAGGCTTTTATTTTATTTTTTGATTGAATAATAATGATTTGATTTGTTATATTTTCTCTATATTTGGATGCATAGAATGCACTTTTTGGTTAAGTTCTATTGGCAGATAGCATGTCTAATTTTGTTTTTTTATTTTTTTAATGCACAATAAAAAGATTGTGGAGAATAATACTTGGCTATGTGTTTTATTTCATATGACAGTTTGGGAATAGGCTGTTACATTTAAAAAAATACAATGTAAAATTGACAAGGGACACTAACATAGTTGTATCTTTGATCTTAAAAACTATGGGATAATGGTGTTGTGGTAACTTGCCCAAAAAAAAAAAAAAAAAAGAAAAAAGCATAATAATATTATTCTTGATATCACTAGAAAAAAAAAGCCTTTGAAAAATTGTTTGTAATAACTCCATCAGTATCACCAGCAAAGCAGCTTCATTATTTTCCCATTAAAGAAGAAGAGAATCTGCGCTGCATTTCGAGATTTCATAATTTGCCACGTCAAGAATGTTAATGGGATTGTAGGCAGTAAAATACAAATCTCAGACAGCTATTGTATAAATAAACTCATACAACTTTTTTGGATTAATAAAATTTTTATTAGCGCGGCTTTATTTATTGGTATACATATTGATATTCAACAAACAAATATATAATAACTTTCTTATCCAAATTCACCAATCAACTTTACTTCAATATTTCAATATTACTATTAAAGCTCGAGTTGTAATATATAATCATAAACTTAATAACAAATCGTCCCCCTTCTCATCAGAAAAGGTGACCCAACCACATAAATATTATAGGCCGCGACAGTCCTTATGGGTGGGCGGGAGGGGAGCTCCGCCGCTGATGACTCCTGAGGTGACTGGCAATTTTCTCCTCAGGGACCCCCTTTATATAGGGGTCTCAGGCTTCTGGAAACTTCCAAGCCCTACTCTATGGGTTTCGAGGCTCCCCCATTTAACTGTTTCTAGGCTCCCTGACCTACTTATTCCCAGGGGAGCCTTGAAACCCTTTACCTGCCACAATCCCATTAGAAAAGGGGGCAGGGGAACTTGAAACCCCTTCCCCTTTTCTTTTCAATGGGATTGTAGGCAGTAAAATACAAATCTCAGACAGCTATTGTATAAATAAACTCATACAAATTTTTTTGGATTAATACAATTTTTATTGGCTGCGGCTTTATTTATTGGTATACATATTGATATTCAACAAACAAATATATAATAACTTTCTTATCCAAATTCACCAATCAACTTTACTTAAATATTTCAATGAAACCACTCAGCTATTAAAGCTCGAGTTGTAATATATAATCATAAACAATAACAAATCGTCCCACCAAAGGCATAACCAGCCTCCTGCCTAACACACCCAGCCCGCGGCCTTCTGAATTGCTGTTTGGAAATGTATATTTAGTATATCTAAACCTATCTCAGAAAGATGAATCCCATCCTTCCGATACAGTCCTCGGATACCACCTTCTAATTCTTTATGTCTAAAAGATGTTCCATATCCCAGCAAAATAAATTTCTCCATACGTCTATTAATTATTTTTCTTATTTTTTTAAAACATAAACCTACTTCAGAATGCAACCAAATTAAAGGGGGGGGGGGGGGGTAATCTCAGAGAATATAATCTCAGTTCTGGGAGATGCAGCTTTTATTGATAGAATAGTATCTTGCATCTGAAAAATGAAATTTAACATTTTCTGCTTACCAATGTCATTGTCTGATGTAAGAAGTATAAGCATTAGACTTTCATCTACCAATTCCTTTTATCTTAGTCTTGTCTAAACCCATATTTGCTGCTGTAGTTGCAGCTCCTATCCGAAATGAATGATTTGATACTTGAAAACTATCTAAGTGTAAAAAATCCAAACATTTGTTTAAAACTCTTATAAACTGGAATTTAGTAACTGGGGAATTATTTTCATGCACAAATAATAATTCTTTTCCAGCTGGTCGAACCCGAATGAAGTCAGTAAGAAGTCTAATGGGGCAAATTACCTTATCATTACAAACATTTAGGTCCACGCACCTTTACCCAATTGGTCCATCTTTGAACGTTGTAAGAAAATTTTAACACTACTTTCATTAACTTTAACTGAGTTAAAAAGTAGCCCTGATAATCCTTTTCTATTAGGCGGAACTAGCTCTGAAATTCTTAACGCAGCAAAATAGCATACAGAGAATGCAGCCTTGAACAGAATAGCCTCATATTTATTAATCGCTTTCCGCCCGCCCTCCGTCATATGACGGCCAGGCGGCGCGGCTCTCATTCTGGGAGGGCGTCACATGATACCCTGCCCTTTAAACAGGGAATGCGCACGATCATGCGCGCGCATCCCTGTACCCTCGGTGGCGGCGTGTCACGGAGACACCGCTCGCCACCGTGGGGGGGTAATCAGCCATTGGACATGGCTGTTTACCACGTGATCGGCCCTGATAAAGTCACGGCCGATGACAGATGGTACCGCCCCCATTGTACACAGCGCATGCGCGCGATCGGGAGTGCGCCATGGGTGCACGTCAGTGGCTGTGTGTTCCCGGGAACACTGCTTGTCACCGATGATGGTAAACAGTCATTGGCCAGCGGCTGTTTACCACGTGATCGGCTGTGATCCTTTCACAGCCGATCACTAAATGTAAACACAGAGCGGTAACTAGCTGTTACTAGCTCTTCTCTCCTCACACACCGTTACCGATCTGTGTCTGTATTGTACTGCACCAAGCACAACACTTGTCCCATCGCCCCCCCCATTGTCATCTGTCACCCAACAGTCACCACAGTCACTCCATAAAGTGCACCTGTCACATAAGACTACCATCAGTGACCGCACCTGTCAGCCATCACCCGTCACCCATCAGTGACCATCAGCCGTCACCTGTCAGCCATCACCCATCACGATCAGTGGCCATCAGCCGTCACCTGTCAGCCCTCACCCGTCACCCATCAATGACCATTAGCCATCACCCATCACCCATCAGTGACGTCAGCCATTACCCGTCACCCATCAGTGACCGTCAGCCATTACCCATCACCCATCAGTGACCGTCAGCCATCACCCATCAGCCTTCAGTGACCACCAGCCTTCACCCGTCAGCCATCACTCGTCACCCATCAGTGACCATCAGCCACAACCCATCACCCATCAGTGACCTCAGCCATTACCCGTCACCCATCAGTGACCGTCAGCCATTACCCGTCACCTATCAGTGACCATCAGCCATCATTGACCATCAGCTGTCACATGTCAGCCATCACCCATCACCCATCAGTGACCATCAGCCATCACCCATCACACATCAGTGACGTCAGCGATTACCCGTCACCCTTCAGTAATGTCAGCGATTACCCATCACCCATCAGTGACATCAGCCATTACCTGTCACCCATCAGTGACCATCAGCGGTGCACCCATCACCCATCAGTGACCGTGACCTGTCACCCGTATGTGACCATCACCCGTCAATGACCATCACCCGTCACTGTCCGTGGCCTGTCACCCATCAGTGACCATCGCCTGTCACACCATCATCACCTATCAGTGAATGTCACCTGCCACCCATCTCACAGCCCATCAGTGACCGTCACCTGCCACCTGTCACACAGCTATCAGAGTCATGTCCAAAAGATTATACACCAGTGAGGAGGTGTTCCAGATCCTCTCCATGACTGATGAAAGCAACGGGGAGTTCTCATCAGATTCCAATTCTGATTCTGAATCAAATTCGGCATTTGAACCCAATAGTGAATCGGCAAAGGATTCGATGGAAGAATGGGACCCTCCTAAAAGGGCACAGCACTCTGGAAACCAGGATTATATTCCAAGGCCCAGTACCAGTGCTGCCCAGCAGTATATTGCCAACAACCCTCAATCATCCTATGCCCGTCCGTTTGAGTGGAGAGATGTGAATTTGGAGGCGTTCATATTGTTTATGGGCCTCACCCTAAACATGGGGCTTACATAAAAAATGAAGGACATACCTATTGGTCCACCAACCCCATCCACAACATGCCCATTTATTCTGCCGTAATTGCCAGGTCCCGATACGAAATGATAATGTGCTTTCTTCATTTTAGCGACAACACCCAATGCCCTCCCCGCAATCATCCAAATTATGACAAATTATATAAACTTCGCCCACTGATAAATTTCTTTTCCCAACAATTTGCAGAACTCTATGTCCCCGATCAGTATATATGTGTGGATGAGTCCCTGGTACCCTTTTCAGGCCGGCTAGGAATAAAGCAATATATTCCCAGCAAAAGGGCCAGATACGGAGTAAAATTATACAAGCTCTGTGAGAGAGCCACAGGATATTTGTATGCGTTCCGCATATATGAAGGAAAAGATTCCCAGCTCCAGCCCCCTGAGTGCCCAGCCTACATGGGCACAACTGGAAAGATTGTATAGGACTTGGCATACCTACTTCTGAACAAAGGATATCACATATACCTTGACTTACCCCTTTTCAAACACCTATGCATTGCAAAAACCCTGGCCTGCCGAACCTCCAGAAAAAATAGGAAGGGCTTCCCACAAACTCTAGCAAACAAAAAGCTGCGAAGGGGGGAAAGAGCAGCATTGAGATGCAACAGTGCTGGCCTTGAGGTGGAAGGATAAAAGGGACATGCACATGATGTCCACCATGACGACACTGCAATTGAGGTTCAAAGAAGACAAGGTATAAATTAAAAAGCCAGTATGTGTGCAAGATTATAATCTCTACCTGGGGGGGTGGATTTCAATGATCAAATGATTCAGCCCTATTTGTCGATAAGGAGGTCCCGATTCTGGTACAAGAAGGTAGCAGTTTATCTCATCCATTTGGCCGTTTATAATTCCTATGTAGTCTACACCAAATCCACAGAAAGCCCCGCCCCTTCCTATAATTCATAGAAGAATTTGTTACGTCCCTCATCTATCACCAAAGACCCCCAACAGAAGACCTTCGCTCTGTCTGAGGCTGTTTGCCGACTTCATGAGCGCCACTTCCCCTTCAACATTCCACCATCTGAAGCAGGCCGAAGACGGCAAAAAAAATGTTGCATGTGCACCAAAAGAGGATTTCGAAAAGATACCAGCTACCATTGTCACCAGTGTCCCTCCCAACCTGGCCTTTGCATTGGTGAATGCTTCCAACTTTATCATAAATCCCTAAAATATTAGCCCATATTTTTAACCATTTCCCCATTTTCATCATCTGTGCTGACCATTTTCTATGCTTCCCCAAATAACCATGCCACTGCCTTCCACGTTAACTGACCCTGGCCTGTTTTTTGACTATGCCTCTGCCTACCGTTTGGACTGCTTCCACGTGAACTGACCCTGGCCTGTTTTTTGACTATGCCTCTGCCTACCGTTTGGACTGCTTCCACGTGAACTGACCCTGGCCTGTTTTGTTACTTTACCTCTGCCTGCCATTTGGACTGCCTCCACGTGAACTGACCCTGGCCTGTTTTATCAACTACGCTACTGCCTACCGCTTGGACTGCTTGCATGTGAACTGACCCTGGCCTGTTTTATGGACTATGCTTTTGCCTACTGCTTGGACTGATCTGTTGCCCTGCTACTGTAGTACACAGGGGTCTCACATATGTGAGGGGCTCCAGAATTGTTTTTCCGGATGGAGAAAACAATTTTTTTTGTTTTCGCTGGGTTTCAGAATTTTCAGATTAGGGTCTGGAGTTTGGAGGCTTCATAGATATTTGGGTGGGTCGAAGCCTCTACCCCTGTGCCCCTGTGCACAGGTCTTACCTGATTGTGGCCCCCAGCCTGCTGCTGATTTACTGCCATCATGCCTCTGCCTGCCACATGAACGGACCACATCGCTACCTGGGCTATGCAAATAATTAGCTGTAGCAAGAGGCAGTATGTTTATGAAGGGCTGGAGAGCGGTACAATGAGTGTCTGCAGGTAACAGTGTACCAGGACCAATATTATGGCTGTGCTGGCTGTCTCTGCCTGGACAATTTCTATGGACTGTGCTGTACTGACAATATTCTTGTGCTGACTACAGTATAGGCAATATTCCTGCCTGCTGCCTGGATAATTACTATTGCTGTCGCTAAGCACATCCCTGCCTGCTGCCTGGACCAGTGCTCTCCTCTGTGGATACTACTAAAAGCACAGGTAATGCCTTTTTTTTTTTTTACCCTTTCCACAATAGAATTTATTTTGGATTGTAATTCTTGGTATGTACATTTTATGTGTTAGAAATATGAAGGGCCTTCAAAAATGATAGGTAGCCAGAAAATTATATATGTCATTTATGCTCCTAGAACGCCTGATGGTGCTACTTGGATGTTGGGCCTCTGTAAGTGGCCAGGCTATGTAAAACGCTCACACATGTGGTATCACCATACTCAGGAGGAGTAGCAGAATGTATTTTGGGGTGTCATCTTTGCTATGTACATGCTATTTGTTGGAAATATCTGATAAATGGTTAACTTTGTGTAAAAAAAAAAATGCGTTTTCATTTTTTTTCCACATTTTCCAAAAACTTCTGGAAAAAAATGAACCGTTCAAAAGACTCATTATGCCTCAAAGATTATACGTTGGGGAGTTTGCTTTCCAAAATGGGGTCATTTTGGGGGCAATTCCATTGTCCTGGTGCTCCAGGGCCTTCAAAAGTGTAATGGTTGAGAAATGAGATGTGTAATTTATGCTCGTAGAACGCCTTTAGATGCCACTTTAATGTTGGGCCTTTGTATGTGGCCAGGCTGTGTAAAAGTCTCACACATGTGGTATTGTCATACTCAGGAGGAGTAGCAGACTGTATTTTGGGGTGTAATTTGTTGTATGCATATGCCCTGTGAGAGAAATAACCTGTTAATAGGACAGTTTTGTAAAAAAAAAAAAAAAATATTAACTTTGCAAAGAATTGTGGGAAAAAATTACAACTTAAAAAACTCACCATGCTTCTTACTTAATACCTTGGAATGTCTATTTTCTAAAAAGGGGTCATTTGGGGAGTATTTGTACTTTCCTGGCTTGTTAGCGTCTCAAAAAATGAGAGGCCTTCAGTACATCAGGTGTGATCAGATGTGATCAATTTTCAGTGATTAGCACCATAGTTTGTAGACTCTATAACTTTCACAAAGGCCAAATAATTTACTCTTATTTGGGTTATTTTTACCGAAGACATGTAGCAGTATACATTTTGGCCAAAATTTATGAAGAAAAATGACTAATTTGCAAAATTTTATGACAGAAACAAAGAAAAGGGCATTTTTTTCACAAAGTTTACAGACTTTTTTATTTATAGCACAAAAAAATAAAAAACCCACTAGTGATTAAATACCACCAAAAGAAAGCTCTATTTGTGTGAAAAAAAGGACTCAAATTTCATATGGGTACAGTGTTGCATGACTGAGTAATTGTCATTCAAATTGTGAAAGCGCTGAAAGCTGAAAATTGGTCTGGGCAGGAAGGGGGTGTAAGTGCACTGTATTGAGGTGGTTAAAACATATTCTGTCCGTAGTACCACAACGTTTTTTTCAATAAAATTGGAGTTATCGGCTGTCTCCTATCTACTTTAAATTTCTTCTTTTTGTAACCTTTCATTGATTGCTTAAGTGAAAAGAAACTTAATAATGACTGGGATCCCTCTAACTTTAAGAAAAATGATATCCTGCATAAAATTTTATTTATATGTGACCAGGAAAAATCTTTCACCGTCAATGTAGTCAAAAAAGAAAGTGCTATATCTTCGGACAGAGAGGATCCCATTAGCTGATTATATTAAAAAATGTTAGCTATAAAAACCATGCCATTTTATATCCTTGCCATGTACTTGGAGCTAAGAAATTTTTTATATTTTCAGAAATTAGATTATTTCCCAAAGGTGTTCCGGACATACCACGCCTATTTTGTCTGCTTCCGGGAGTAGGTCGAAAAATCCTTGCATCTGCAACCGAGAAAGAGCATCTGCTATCATGTTTTCCTTTCCCGGAATATATCTAGCCTTGAGCCACATGTTTAACTTCAAACATTTAGATACTAGATATCTTAATAACGTAGTAACTGGTGAAGATTTGGCTGACAAACAATTGATGGAAAACATCACTCCTTTATTATCCATACTGATTAATATATGTTGTTTTTTGAAATATCTACCCCATATCTCAATTGCCACTACAATTGGGAATAACTCTTATGCCCCGTACACACGGTCGGACTTTGTTCGGACATTCCGACAACAAAATCCTAGGATTTTTTCTGACGTTTTGTCTACACACGGTCTCACAAAGTTGTCAGAATTTACGATCGCCAACCACGCGGTCACGTACACCATGTACGACGAGACTAGAAAAGGCCAGTTCAGAACCAAGCGCGGCACCCTTTGGGCTCCTTTTGCTAATCTTGTGTTAGTAAAAGTTTGGTGAGAGACGATTCGCGCTTTTTCAGACTTGTGGCTTTCAGATCGTTTTCTGTCGTTCAGTTTGTGCTTGTGGGTTTGTATCTGCTCTTCAGTGCTTGCAGCAAGTTCCGCGTGACTTTAATTAGTCATTGTATTCTTGTTCGTTCGGTACTGTTTTTCAGGTCGCTCTTCACAGGCCTTGCTGTTCTTCAGTGCCTTCTGTTACTTCGTTCTGAGCAGCTGACTGTTTTCTAGCCATGTTGCATATGCGTACTCCTCGTAGAGTTCGTGCTGTGCGGGGGCTTGGTGTTGGGGTCCTGACCTTGACACAAGTCCAGTCCATGAACAGGGTGGGGAGGAGTTCATGGACCAAGAATTGGTTGCTTCAGCGTGACCAGTTCTCTCATATGCCTTTGCTCCGTGAGATCCGTGAGAATAATCCTGATGATTTCAGGAACTTTCTCAGGATGACGGACCCTGTGTTTCACCGTCTGTTGGCTTCGCTGACCCCTTATATTAGCAGGCAGGATACCTGCATGAGGCAAGCCATCACTCCGGAGCAGAGGCTCGTCGCTACCCTGTGGTATTTGGCGACAGGGAGAAGTCTGCAGGACTTGAAGTTCTCGAAAGGCATCTCCCCCCAGGCTCTGGGGATCATTATCCCAGAGACCTGTTCTGCCATCATACAGGTCCTGCAGAAGGAGTATATGAAGGTAAGATTTTTATCCTTTAATATCACATTTTATTGTATTTAATGTTTGATAATATATTGTATTTCTTTCCTCATTCCCTAATTACCATGATTGGAATATGCTGTGAATGTCCCCTTTGTTCTCATGCATGCTGGATTTTTAGGTAATTATTATTTTAGGTCCTTCATACATATTTGTCCTTCAATAACCTCCCCAGCATGGTGTCTCCTGGCCTATATTCACCTCATGTAGTCACTTAACAATGTATTTTTTCTGCTCCATAGTAGTGCTTTACCCCAAACACCACCTAAAATGTTTTGAAATGTTTTTTTTGCTTTAAATTCTGGCAGAGTGCCAGAGGCTTTTTTTTGGTGGTGTCCCCAAATAATTTTTAGTAACCCTCCCTCCCCCAACTGCTAAGTCAGCTGATCCCAATTCTCTATCCTCAATCATCTATCTGCTGACTTTGCCAAACCCATACACACTATACCCATCACTTTAGTGCTCAGATTTATGGATTAATTCCCCAAAGCATGTAGTGCAAGGGCCTGCCTGTATACTTTCAAATGGTACTGTTTAAAGTTTTTGTATCCTATTATTATCTTGCTAGGTAATAGCAGAATGTCCAAATGTGCTCAAATGTGTACAGTGTGTATTTATATCTTTGTATTATGACACTTCTTACCTGTCCAGTGGGCTGCCAATAGTGTAACTAAGGAGGGGCTGTTCCAAGTAATACCCTGTATTTAGGCATTCATCTCTCAATGAAGTGAAGAGGGTTACCTGTCCAAGATTTCCACACACCCCCTATAATGTTGGAAATGGCCCATGAGAGGGGGGGAGGGGGAATATGATAGGTGTACCTTATACTTTGGCGTTGTTAAATTCCCCTTAATAAATGTTATCTGGAGGTTGCCCCATAATGTTAGTGCCTAATCTGCTTGCCATGTTTCTGAGCAAAAATAGTAATGTTTTATTTTTTTCCCTCAACAGTTTCCTTCCACGCCACAGGAATGGCAGACGGTGGCCTCCCACTTTGCCCAGCGGTGGGACTTTCCTAACTGCGGAGGGGCAATTGATGGGAAACACGTCCACATCGTCCCACCACCCAACTCGGGGTCGTACTATTTCAACTATAAGGGGTTCAATAGTATAGTGATGTTGGCGGTGGTGTCGGCTACTTACGACTTCCTGTATGTGGACGTGGGGAAGAATGGCCGGATGTCCGATGGTGGAGTCATCGCCCAGACGGAGTTCTACAGGCATCTCCAGAATGGCAGCTTGGACTTGCCAGCTCCAGAGGACAATGTGGAAGGACTCCCATTCGTGTTCGTTGCTGATGAAGCGTTTGCGCTGGGGGACCACCTGATGCGGCCATTCCCGATGAGGACCCTCACCCCGGAACAGAGGGTTTTTAATTACCGGCTGGCCAGAGCCTGAAGAGTGGTGGAGAACACATTTGGAATCCTGGCCAGCCGGTTCCGCTTATTTATGACACCCATCCATATGGCGGAGTATAAACTGAACCATATTATACTGGCGTGCTGTATTCTACATAACTTTTTAAGGAAACATTCGGCCAACTATGCTGGCTCAGTTGTGCCCGAGGCCGGAGTGATACCTGAAACACTGACGGCGCTTGAAAGCGGCCGTCCTGGCTTGCCCTCCCTGAGTGCCTGTGATGTCCGGTTACGCTACCTGGAGTTCTTTGCGGGTAGGGGGGCCATCAATATGCCAGCAAATATGTGAAGCCTTTTTCTATTAAAAAAAAAAAGAAATTCTTTGTGGACATTTACTCCTTGTGTTTGTTTTAGTTGACCCTGACAGAAATGTGTTGAGTCCAGAAAATGGCGTGATTGTTTAACCTTATACAAAGCACTGTTGGCTGTTATTTACTAAATGCAAAAACACATTTCACTACAAGTGCAGTTGCAACTGCACTGAAACTGCACTTGTAGTGCCAAGAGGATTTGCCGTTAGTAAATAACCCCCATTTTCTCTGAAAACACCAATGACATCACCCCAAAAGTGTTGTAGCGTTGAGACAATAATCCACACATTCTTGCTTAACAAACTTTTTTATACCTGCACAATCACATGTGCATTTACCAAAGGTTTTTCAAACAAACCAACATGTTTGTTGTATAACAATTTTGGGGGTAGCATTATCAAAAATAGAAATGTCCATTTACGAGAAAACAGGCCTGTGTAAAACCAACAAGAAAGACACAAATCTTGAACTTACAAACGTCACATTTGGTAGAACTTGAAGGCAATATCAGACATGAGTATTTAGGAACTGTGTTTGATATTGCGTTCATATGGGGTGAAGTCACCCCAGGAAAAGCCAAATTTGGAAGATGCACACCAATTTCCCAATGTCAACATGTGCGACCTGCCATCACGGGGGATCAAGGGACGTGTTTTGGGGGAGCAAGCCCTTCCTCTCAGCTACTTTATTATTGAGGAAGGGGTTGCACCCCCAAAACGCGTCCATTGATCTCCCGTGATGGCAGATAGCACATGTTGGCACACTGTGTGCATCCTCCAAATTTGGCTTTGTGAAAAATCACAAAAACATTTTGCACATTGTAGCACACAAAAGAAGAAAGTGATTTGGAGGGGTTTTAAACTCACCCCAAAACATCAATGATGTTTTTATTTTTTGGAATAACATCATTGATGTTTTTCTTGATGTTTTCCAATTGTAAATTACACCCCATGATCTCCCTGATCAGGATCTGGGCACTTTCGGATGTGAAAGGATCTGGATACACAACATCACGATCACCTAAAAAGAGAGGAACCCAAATAAAAAATTAGGTCTCAAAAATATGACGGCATCCACCTCTTACCTGAGCCTGTGGTCGCAGACACTCACCTGTTGTGGTGACTAGTTCCACCACGTCTTCTTCCTCCTGCTCAGATTGTGTTGGGGGGATTTCCCCTTCTTCCAGAGGGGGGGGGGGGCTCTGGTCTCCTCAGATGAGGGGTGTCCTCCGAGTTTTTTCTCCCCTATGTAAAACAAAATGGTATAATTAGCACACAGATATTTGATGGCAGAACTAGAAATAGAAAACATTGCTTGGAAATGGGGTACAATTGTCAATTTTAGCAGAGTTTAAAAATGTAGCATTTTCAATGTCCTTTGTCAACCTGCAATACTTTACCTGTTTTGTACAAGCTTCACAGATGTAGCCCCCCCTATAGTATACACTGGAGCACCTGTGTGGCCCCCTAATAAAAATGATGTTCTTGTGTCCCACACTAGTGCTCCAGTGTCCAGATGTGAAAACAGCTGCTCAGTGTCCTCTCCTTACACAGAATCTAGTTTGCATTTCATTCTAGTAACAAAGCCATCTACACAACCCAATTCTTTTAAGACAAGTATAGGGCGTCAAAATGGTGGCCAAATGCATATGGCCTAAACAATGGTATTTTATAGTCCGAAAGAAAAATGTTTGATACGAACGAATAATGTGCCCATGAACCTGAAAGTTGCCATTTAAAAGTGTACAGCAGTTCCTAAAAGCACATGGAGCAGCACGAACGTAAGAAACATAAAGAATAGGAACACAGCACAACTACTTACTTTTTTGCAGCACTCTCCGGATCTTTCTGTACTGCTCATGTTCTCGTAATTTGAGGTCCGTACACCGCTTCCTGAGCTGATCTTTCGATCGTCGTACCCCGAAATTCCGGTGCAGACTTTTGACAACTTTCGCCATTATCTTGGCCTTTCGGACATTGGGGTTGGGGTAAGGCCCATACTTTCCATCATAGTCGGCCTTCTTCAGGATGTCCACCATCTCCAACATCTCCCCAAAGGACATATTTGAGTCCTTAAATCTCCTTCTGGATCGGGACGTGTCCGGATCCGGCCTTTCCTCCTCCTCCTCGTCGTTGCTACAATTAGCACGCACCTGCTGTGTCTCCGCCATGTGCTCTTCCCCCACTGCGCCAAACGAAAAGGGGCGGGGAATAGACTAGAAAGAACGTCAGGGGCGGGCAGAGTTACACACATGCGCAGTGTGTATAAAGCGTAACACGCGTGCGTCTTACATACGATCTGTGAGCGGAGGAAGGAGCATCGGAGGCGCCGATCGTGATAACGAAGGTAGGATATAAACTTGGGCCTATACTGCTTCGAAATGAAAGCCTATATTGTAACAAGATTAGGGGAGTTTGGCCTGACATTAGGGTTTGTCTTGTGTTGTGTCTTGCAGAGAAAATGGATGGGTTCAACAACCACAATTTCCTCCCCCTGTTCGTTGACAAATACAGGGAGCTGCCCTGTCTGTGGCAAGTGAGACATCCTCATTACAACCATAAACAAAAGAGGCAGGCAGCGCTGGAGAAACTGCTGGAGTTGGTGACACCGGTGGTCCCCACAGCAACCATCCCTTATTTAAAAGCAAAAATTGGTGGCCTGAGGAGCACTTATCTTAGGGAGCGCAAGAAGGTCACAGATTCCCAGAGGTCCGGAGCTGCAGCAGATGACGTTTATGTCCCCAGGCTGTGGTACTATGAGAGACTGCAATTTCTGTCAGACCACACTGAAGTCAGGGAATCCCTCTCTACTCTTCCTTCCATGCTTCCTTCCACCCCAGCTGAGGCTTCCGATGTCCAACCTGGGCCTTCCAGCCAGGAAGAAGTGGAGGAGCCCAGCTGGAGTCAGGTATAGCATTCTTCTACAGATTTCTGGGCAATAAAGAAATGATGTTTACTATAGATGTTATTATTAATCACTAATTGCTGATTGAAAAAAGTGTTTTACATATCAATAAACAGTAGTGGGCACCCAAATTTGGGACAAGAATGAAAAATGCTGGGCTCAGAAGGATAGTCTGTTATATTTGTTAACATTCAATTTGCAACAGTCAGGAGGTGAAAATTGTGTGTGATTGATGAAAACAATACTAAAACTATGTCCCTTTTTCATACACAGGAAGACCTCATCCAGGAGGAGGTTGTGGAATGTGGCAGTCAGGAGGAGGCGGGGATTAGTGGCAGCCAGGAGGAGGCAGGGCTATATGTCAGCCAGGAGAAGCCTGGGACAAGTCGCAGCCTGACTGAATCTCAGGTTCCTCCCCTCCGCCTTCCATATAAAAGAGCCAGGAAGACGACTCCGAGTCCCATGCAGGATTCTGCGTTCAGGCTCATTCAGGAGGCTTCGGCGTCCCTACGAGCCTTACCCACTCCTGAAGAGGCCTTTGCTTGCATGGCTGCCACAAAACTGCAGGCCATGCAGGAGGGTCAACGCAAGCTCTGCGAGGACCTTCTGTATAAAGTCCTACGTAAAGGGGTGAGTGAGGAACACCCAAGACCGACGTCATTGAGTTGGACCATCCTCCTCCTCCTCCTGCTGCCACAACTCCACCACCACAGCCACCACGTGGATGGAGGCGTGGAAGGAAGACAAGAGAGTGATGACCCTGGGACATAGATGTCATCTGCTGCTTTCCAGATCTCTGGGACTTCTGGACCAGACTGCCCTCCCTTAGATAAGGACTCCTCAGGCCACCAATTTTGCTTTTAAATAATTGATGTCTGCCCTGGGGGTCCAAGGCTTCACCCACTTCTGCAGTTTCTCCAGCGTTACCTCCCTCTTTGTTTAGTTGTGACCCCTTAATAAAATTTTTTGGGGGAAATTCTACTCTCCTGTGTGTGTTTTCATCCAAAAAGGACAGTTTGTTGGTGATGATTCAGGTACATTTCTAACATAAAATAAAAATTAACAAGGGACAACAACACCAAACAATCTCCTACAGATTAAATAGAACAACATATCAATGGTGTTGTGGGAACTTGTCACAAAAAACACACACAAACATTTTCGGGAGTACAAATAAAAATCCCCCCAAAAACACCCTTCAAAAAAATACAAACACAAAAAAAGAATCTACATTAAAGCCAAAAAAAAAAAAAATATACAACAAAAATATGTTGTCAGATGTGAGAAATCAAATATATATTGAGGGAATCCCGATAAATAGTAACGAAATAAGTTTGTGAGAAGTGTGTGTGAATATGAGCAGCAAAACTACTATATTCTTGTCACATTATAAAGAAGAAGAGATTGCGCTGTATTAAACCATTTTTAACATTGCAGCGTGACGAAAGTGCTGTATCCATTGCGAACGCTAAGTTTACCAGAACGAGCTGTTCCATGTCGGAATTTCTTCTGAGCATGCGTGGCACTTTGTGCGTCGGAACAGGCCACACACGGTCGGAATTGAATCGATTAGATTTTGTTGTCGGAAAATTTTATCTCCTGCTCTCCAACTTTGTGTGTCGGAAAATCCGAAGGAAAATGTCCGATGGAGCCCACACACGGTTGGAATTTCCGACAACACGCTCCGATCGGACATTTTCCATCGGAAAATCTGACCGTGTGTACGGGGCATAATAATACACTATTTTTTACAAAACCCAACTTTTTCCACCTAACAGACCATTTCTCCGCACACCAATGCTTGTTCCATACAGCTGCAAAGCCTATAGAACCAGCCGAATCTGTTAATAAGCAAAAATCACTATCTTAAATAAATGAATTCTGGAATATCGTTCTCCCATTGAAATGCTCCAAAAATTTTATCCACACCACTATATCTTCACGCATATCTGTTGACATGTGGATATGTGAATAAGGGCTCTTTAATCCTGCTATGGCAGAATATAAACGCCTTGAAAAAATTCTTCCAACAGGCAATACTCTTGTAGCGAACACTAAAGAACCTAATAATTTCTGCATTTCTTTCAACAAAAATTTTTTTCTTCCTAGGAGACTAAATCAGTAATTCAGAAATATTTTTCAATTTATCCTGAGGAAGACGAAATTCCATATTCCCAGTATCAATGGTAGTTCCCAAGAATTCTAAACAATTCGTGGGCAGTACCGTTTTTTCATGTGCTAACAGGATTCCAAAACTTTTACAAATATCAACAAATAAATGTAAAAGGTTCATGCAATCATTAGACTAATCTGCACCTAGAAATAGAAAGTCATCTAAATAATGTAAAATGTAGGACAATTTGGAAATATCTCTAATTACCCATTCCAAAAATGTAGAAAATGTTTCAAAATACCTGCATGAAAGCGAACACCCCATCGGTAGGGATTTGTCAAAATAATACTTTTCTTCAAAATAAAATCCTAAAGAATTGAAACTTTGTGGATGAATTGGTAAGATCCTAAAAGCTGCTTTAATGTCCGCCTTTGCTAACAATGCGTCACCGCCTAATTTCCGAATCAAGGGTAAAACATCTTCAAAGCATATTCTACCGAACTTAAAGCGTTTGTAAAGGTGTTTTTTTTTTTTTTTTTAAATAACAAACATGTTATACTTACCTTCACTGTGCAGCTCGTTCTGCACAGAGTGGCCCCGAACCTCGTCTTCTGGGGTCCCTCGGCGGCTGTTTCAGCTCCTCCCCGCAAGCATTTACCACCTTAATGCGAGCTCCCTCGCACGGTGGTGAGTGCTTGCGGGCGCGCTCCCGTGATACAGCCGGCGGCTATAGCCGCTCGCTGTATCACTCGGCCCCGCCCCCCGGCGCGCCGCGTCATCGGATGTGATTGACAGCAGCGCGAGCCAATGGCTGCGCTGCTTTCAATCCATCCACTGCAGCCAATCAGCGGCCAGGGTGAGCGGAGGAACAGATGTCGGGAACGCGAAGCTGACTTTCGAGGCGTCAGGTAAGTAAAACGGGGGGCCTGGGGGCGGCGGTTCTGTCAGAAGTTTTTTCACCTTAATGCATAGAATGCATTAAGGTGAAAAAATTTTTACCTTTACAACCCCTTTAAATCATGTGGAGTTTAGTCATTAAGAGACTTACCTTCTGGGAATGATAAATGGTGTATTACTCTAAATTTATTAGGTTCCTTTTTTTGTAAAATCCCCAATGGCGATATTCGAAAATTCAAAAACGGTGGATTATCAAACGGACCTGCTATTCTCTTTTCACTTATCTCATTCTGAATTTTTTCTTTAACTATATCTGTCAATTTGTCCACCGATTTTAAATTTTTTACTATAGTACAACCTTTTTCTGTAAATGAGGGCAAAATGAAACCTTCAGTAAAACCTCTATAAAGCATGATTGCCATCTGACGGTTGGGGTATTTGCAAAGCCATGGTAGAATGTTTTCTTATGTTCACTGGAGATGGTGCTTTTAAGAAAAGAATCCTTATTGTGTGGTTGTGAAGATGCCATTTTTTTAAACATTTAGTTACCAAATGTGGTCCTGAACAGAAAGCGCATTCATGACGATATCTACAATTTGTGGCCCATTTGCATTGTGCATCATTAAAGGCAAAGCAAATGCCTTCTTTATATGTCGTATTCATAGTAATTTGAACATTTTGTGGGCGAACTAACATTGGCTTCTGAGGAACTAAAATGTTCAGCCAAAGACCAACGTCTTTACTACCCCATGTCAAATCTTGGTGAACTGCTAATTTTTGTCTGAACGATTCATCATATGTAAACCATCCATAGCCTCCAAAATGTTTATATGCTTCTAAGATAATATCAATATGTTGAAACAAACCCACACTGCGTTCTGGGAATTTTTCACAAAGAATGCTTGAATAAATAGAAAAAGCTTGTAACTAATTATAAAAATTATGTGCCACTCCTTTCTTCATCAGTTTTATCTTTTTCTTGTTTCAAAAATTCTTTGCTCATTGAAAGCAGTGGTAATAAATCTATGAATTCATTACGCCATATTTTTTCTTTGACAGTATGTTCTAAGTGGAAACCTAATGGTGATGGTTTCCATGGCATGCTTTCTTTTAAACATATCTCAGGATCATTATTTTTCCCAGATTTGCCTTTATCTAAATCTTCACTGTTATGTGACAGATTATCTTTTTTCTGTTCAGGTACCACCCATACACTAGCAACATCATGGCTATCATTAACCTGAGCGCTTTTAAAGTTTGTCAAAGAAGAAATTAATTGGGAAATGGTCTTGTTCAAATTCAACAAAAGATTAATTCTACTAATTAAAGAATTATATAACTCACCACTAGTGGCCGCAGCAGACATTGGAATCTCACTGCAACCAAATAGCTCATCATTTACATCTGCAGCAGATTAAAAGGATCTATGAGGGCTGACTGGGATACTTGCAGCAGCAGCTGTAAAACCTCTGTGATGAGAAGTCTGCTCCGGCGTCGCTTGTTGCCTTGGCAACAAGACTTCACTGACGGATACTGCTCTGTTTCGGCTGTTCCTCTTCTGAGCCCCGCCTCTTGTGATGTCCTCTTCAGTACACCGTTCTTCAGCCACAGCCGGCCTCTTCTTTTCAATTCTATTCACGACCTCTGGGGGGATATACCGCTGATGTGACTTCCCATTTCTTCCAGCCCGCCCTCTTGTCACTCCAGTTCCTTCTTCCTCTTGACTCCGCCGACCTGGAACTTGAAGTGTCACTAGATCTTCCAGAGCGGAGACTATGGGACCGGCATTCACTTCAGGAATTCTTCCGCTGCCTCTTGCTCTCACTCCGCTCGGTCCCGCTTCTTCTTCATCTTCCATTCCGCTTGATAATGCCAGACACTTTCTTATCCAGTGTTCTCCCCCTTCGGCTTCAGCTCTTTCTAAAAGCCTGCGCAGGAGAGTTATCATGTCGCCCTCCGTTAGCGATGGAAAGGTCAGTATTATAGCTACGTCTGCAGAGCGCCGCCGCAGATGACTCTTGAGGCGATTGCCAATTTTCTCCTCACGGAACCCCCTTTGTATAGGGGTCTCCTAGGCTTCTGGAAACTTCCAAGCCCTACTCTATGGGTTTCGAGGCTCCCCCATTTAACTGTTTCTAGGCTCCCTGACCTACTTATTCCCAGGGGAGCCTTGAAACCCTTTACCTGCCACAATCCCATTAGAAAAGGGGCCGGGGGAACTTGAAACCTCTTCCCCTTTTTTTTTCAATTCTCCATTACGAACAATTACAAGACCAATCGCTTCTGGCTCATCCTTGCTTCTGAGCATGAGTGTTTGTACTTTGGACTTTAGTCCAACAGACTTGTACATACACGCTTGGAAAATCCGACAACAGACATTTGTTCTCGGAAAAACATTTGTCAGTGGAGAATCCGATAACAATTGTCCGATGGAGCGTACAAACGGTCAGATTTTCCACCAACAGCCTGTCATCACACATTTCCTGTCGGAAAATGCAATCGTGTGTACGAGGCTTTAGTCTAAATGGCACACAAAGGGATTGATTTTCTAAAGGTAAATTTGCAAGTGCACTTGAAAGTGCACTGAAAGTGCACTTGGTAGTGCAGTCGCTGTAGATCTGAGGGAAAGATCTGAAATGAGGGGAAGCTCTGCTGATTTTATCATCCAAACATGTACAAGCTAAAATGCTATTTTTTATTTTACTTGCATGTCCCCCTCAGATCTACAGCGACTGCACTTTCAAGTGCACTTTCAGTACACTTTCAAGTGCACTTGCAATACACTTGTAGTGCAAAGTGGATTTACCTTTAGTAAATAACAACCAATATGTGTATTCTAATACAAACAGCTGCAATATCTAAGAGGAATGCAATATATGTATTCTAATATAAACTGCTGCACATCCTTGGGCTCCCTATTACAATATCTTAAAGAGGGAGTCCACCTTAAACAAAAAATATTAAAAGCCAGCAGCTACAAATACTGCAGCTGCTGACTTTTAATAAATGGACACTTACCTGTCCCAGGGTCCATTGATGTCGGCAGCCGAAGCCAATCGATCGCTCGTCTCTCGGCTGCCCCCACCATCCTCGGTCAGGGAATCAGGAAGTGAAGCGTTGCGGCATCACTGCCCGGTTCCCTACTGCGGATGCGCGAGTCACGCTGCGCATCTACACTGGTCCCCGTTGTGTTGTGGGAACTGTGTGTTTCCCACAACACAACGGGGGGGCAGGCATTTGCGGCTAGCTGTGGCTAGCTATTCCCGGAAGTGGGTGCAGATACCTGTATTATACAGGTATCTGCACCCTCCTCCCCCCTGAAAGGTGCCAACTGAGGCACCGGAGAGGGGGAGGAATCCGATGAGCAGAAGTTCCACTTTAGGGTGGAACTCCGCTTTAAGAAACTTTGGACATGAAACAGATTAAAAAAAAATAATAAAATGACTTATCTCTACCTGAGACTAAACAATATATATATACATATACAAATGTATAATTGTATTGAAATAAATAATTAATAATAAAAAACTCCTAAAAATGAATGTGAAAAAGAATACCTATCACCTCTGCATATCATTAGAATAATTTTAATTAAAATTATAAATTAGCAGTTTCATTTTTTTAAACCATTAATATACATATCCACTATATTGTCAAAAGTATTGGGAAGCCTGCCTTTACATGTACATGAAGTTAAATGGCATCCCAGTCTTTATCCGTAAGGTTCCATATTGAGTTGGCCCACCCTTTGCAGCTATAACAGCTTCAACTCTTCTGGGAAAGCTGTCCACAAGGTTTAGGAGTGTGTCTATGGGAATGTTTGACCATTCTTCCAGAAGCGCATTTGTGAGGTCAGGCACTGATGTGGACGAGAAGGCCTGGCTCGCAGTCTCCACTCAAACTCATCCCAAAGGTGTTCTACTGGGTTGAGGTCAGGAGTCTGTGCAGGCCAGTCAAGTTCCTCCACCCTGAATTCACTCATTTATGTCTTTATGGACCTTGCTTTGTGCAATGGTGCACAGTCATGTTGAAACAGGAAGGGGCCATTCCCAAACTGTTCCTACAAAATTGGGAGTATCAAATTGTCCAAAATGTCTTGGCGTGTTGACGTCTTAAGAGTCCCCTTCACTGGATCTAAGGGGCCAAGCCCAACTCCTAAAAGACAACCCCACACCATAATCCCCCCCTCCACCAAATGATTTGGACCAGTGCACAAAGCAAGGTCCATAAAGACATGGATGAACAAGTTTGGGGTGGATGAACTTGACTGGCCTGCACAAAGTCCTGACCTCAACCCGATAGCACAACTTTGGGTTGAATTAGAGTGGAGACTGCAAGCCAGGCCTTCTCGTCCAACATCAGTGCCTGACCTGGAAGAATGGTCAAACATTCCTATATATACACTCCTAAACCTTGTGGACAGCCTTCCCAGAAGAGTTTAAGATGTTACAGCTGCAAAGGGTGTGGCTGCACTACTGCTGCTCCCTGAGCTCCAGTGAGGCCTACTGATCCAAGGAGCTTGATTGCTACCTATACCCAGAGTGGATGCAGGAACCTGGGGTGGACCCAAGGAAGGATCCCTCGGATAGCCAGAGTACTCCCATATCAGTGTTTGAGGACCTGGGAAATGGTCCAGCTAAAGGCGAAAGCCTGGCAACCTACAGAAAGAAGGTTTGTGCAAGGATTGCGAGAGTCACCAAGGAGGAACTTGTTTGACTTCAAGCATAAAAAAATTGTAAGTGACCGGCTTCACAGTTCCAAGAGAAGACAGATGTGGCCCGAGTTAATGGCTTTGGAGGCCAAAGTGGAAAAGCAAAGTCTGCTGGTGGCTGCATTTGAAAGAAACCAGCGAAGCTTTCAAGGAAAAGTATGGCAATGATGATCGCTTCAGTGCAATGCGCGGAGGGGCCATAGAGGCGAATGGAATACAGGCATCACTGGAGTGTGAAAAGCCAAGGTCAGTGCAATGCAAAAAAGCTTCTATGGGCTTGGACTGTGTTTCTTTGCATCCCGTGCCAAGTATCAGTATGCCTGCAGAAAGTGGAGAATGCTCTGGCAGACAGGCTGCGGGTGATCAGCAGTCAGATGTTTTGTCTGGCAGTATGTCATCAGGCCAAGGAAGTTCTGTGCCCTTGTCACCGCAGCAGGAGGCTATGGAGCAAGATGATCCATTTGAGCATGTGATGGGAGCAGGTATGCTAAAGTTCATTATAGAAATGGAATTGCCTTTGCATGGTTGCAAGTTTGCCATGTCTGGATTGTCTGAGGATGAAGAAGAGGTGTCAGGTCACCTAGAGGCTGGGTGACAGATGCACACCGTTGGGATCAGGAGTGCACCGCAAGGTAGTGGACCCTACGGCTGACTGCTGTGGACTGAACCCTGGGAGGTCCAGGAAGCAGGTCTACTGGATCACTGACACAGATCCCACTGGGAGCTAGAGGTCCCCAGTGGGATCTCCAGGGCGCGGAGTCTAAGAGCCAGCAGGTGTTCACCAGAGCCTTTAATGGTAAGGATGGACTGCGCTGCAGTCTGGCTCCAGGTCGCGGCCCCCAGGGTCTCACAGCTCACGCTCACGGTAGACTACAGGAGAAGAGGAAGGAGGCAGCAGGCGGGAACAACAAGGAAAGTAAAGGACAAGCCAAGGTCGGGGCCACAAGCAGACAATGACAACAGAGTACACGCCAAGGTTCAGGGTCACAGGCAACAGGGATGGTCGGGAACACGCCAAAGGTTAGGGTCACGAGCAGACAGGAATAGTTAAGAACAGGCCAAAGTCGGTAACAGGAATCAGATGTAGGAAACACAGCAAGTACACACAGAGGCTAACACACAATGGTTGATCAGCATTGCTGGCTTGCAGTGCACAGGTTAATATAGGGTTGCCTGATAGGGCCTGGGGTGGGGCCATGCTTAGAGGAGAGGTTACAAAAGCAGTCAGGTGAGGGTCAGCTGGTCTCTAGAGATGAACACATGGAGACAGGTATGCTGATCGACAAACTCTATTGCATAACCATGACAAGAGGTTAATGATGTCCTCCCAAATCCTTTAAAACAACGGGTGACAGAAAAAGCTGTTTTTGTTCCCAATTTGCCTATACAACATAATGGAGGTGTAGTTCCTACGGATGGTGCAGTAGAGGGCAGCGGAGAGCAAGCTCATCTCCTGGCTGAGACTCCCACCTGTGTACAGAAAGCCAGTGAAGGGTGTGCAGACTCTGCTGTAAAGAGTGCTGATAAGGACCATTGTTAGTAACCCTTTAGTTTCTGGTAATGAAATAAGAATTACCAAGGGTAATGTAAATGAAATTTCTGTGTCAGAAGTCTCTGCTCCATCTGTTTCTGGCAATAATGTTGTTTCTACCTTCTCTAAACAGGGGCCTGTAACTAAAAGTGATGTACAGGATGTTGCAAGGAATGCGGTTATTTCCTATGCTGCAGCAGTGGCTGCACCTGTCCCAAGGGTGAGTAGGTGCAGTTATTTTGCGGTCGCTAGGAGTGATGTGAGTGAAGGTCAGGCCAATCTGACACCCGGTACATCTGGTAGCTCCTTTTAAATGCCGCAATGTGGCCCAATTGAGGTGGACTGGAGAAGGCCCCCAGAAATAGGAGAGATGTGGTGGACCATATTCTGGGGATTGGTTTTAAAGCGGAGGAGATTTTTTGCCCTTATTAGCCCATTTGGGTCATATGAGTATGACCTCTCCTTTGTCAAGGCTGAAGGATTGGTTGTCTGGTGAAGAAGTCCCCAAGATGAGAAGGCTTGTCACCCAAAGTTATCTAAACCATTATACAAAAACATCACCATTTTAGTACATAACGAGTCCATTCCTGCTGCGGATCTGGTGGTGTGGTTGGGGAGATATGCGGATGTCCAAGTCCCCTTGAGGAAAGTTGTAGATGATAGGGAGATATGGACAGGAGGATGGACAGTGTTAGTAAAACTGCATGTCATGGGTAATGTTGTTATTTTGCGGTCGCTAGGAGTGATGTGAGTGAAGGTCAGGCCAATCTGACACCCGGTACATCTGGTAGCTCCTTTTAAATGCCGCAATGTGGCCCAATTGAGGTGGACTGGAGAAGGCCCCCAGAAATAGGAGAGATGTGGTGGACCATATTCTGGGGATTGGTTTTAAAGCGGAGGAGATTTTTTGCCCTTATTAGCCCATTTGGGTCATATGAGTATGACCTCTCCTTTGTCAAGGCTGAAGGATTGGTTGTCTGGTGAAGAAGTCCCCAAGATGAGAAGGCTTGTCACCCAAAGTTATCTAAACCATTATACAAAAACATCACCATTTTAGTACATAACGAGTCCATTCCTGCTGCGGATCTGGTGGTGTGGTTGGGGAGATATGCGGATGTCCAAGTCCCCTTGAGGAAAGTTGTAGATGATAGGGAGATATGGACAGGAGGATGGACAGTGTTAGTAAAACTGCATGTCATGGGTAATGTTGTTAAGCACATGCCTTTGTCTGCCTTTATAGGGCGTGACAGGATTATTACTTTTTATGCAGGACAACCAGAGCTGTGTTCATCGCTGTGGTGAAAAGGGGCATTTTTTAAGCTCATGTTCTGTGCAGAAATGTTCCCTCTGCCATGGCTTAGGGCATGTTGCAAAGGATAGCAATAGTATTCATTGTAATCTCTGTAACAAGTTAGGTCACCCCTACAGCCTTTGCACTGAAGCCCTTTATAATCAGCCAGAGGTGGTGGAAGAACAGCTGAGTATGGAGGAGGAGGATTGTAGGGGGCAGCAAGGGGTTAGTGGAGCTGTTTCAGCTAGTCCTGAGAGGCCTCCCCAGGTGTCAGTTTCCCAATCTGAAGGTGTGACCCCTCTTGTGTCTGCTCGCCAGTCTGTGTTCCCTACTGTCTCTACTTCTTTTGTGTGTTCTTCCCCAGTGTTTCAGGTGCCCAGTGTTCCAAATGTATCTAAGTCATTCAGATTGGCTGAGGCTGCCAAAGGGGCAGATTGTGCAGATCTGAGGTGGCAGCTTCATCGGGGCCTTCCCTGAGTCAGCGTAAGACCTCTAGTGGAGGTTCTAAGGTGAAGAAGAGGGAAGTTGCCACTGCTAATGATGTAGATGAGGCCTTTCAGGGTAATGCTTCAGGGGAGTTGGGAGAGTGGACCAAGGTGGGGAGAAGGAGGAATAGGGTAGTCCTGACCTCTGCCTCCTCTGTTTCATCTTTAGAGGAAGATGATCTATCTCTGGGAAACAAGTTTGGGTCCTTATCTGAGGGGGAGGAAGAGTCTTCTAAATCTGTGTCTCAGATGGAGGAGGATGAGGTAGAGTGTTCCCTAAAGAGGTAAAGGTCTCCAGTAAGGGAGGACGGAGCTCCAGATAAGAAATGCCTACCTCAATCACCCTGATTCAGTTCCCACTCCGATAAAGGTGGCAATGATTAATGTTGCCAGCATAAAATCTGTAAGGACTCGTAATATGGCCTTAGTTTTGCTCAGTGAGATGGATGCTGATATTTTATTTTTGCGAGAGACCTGGCTAAATAGCATTGCCGATGTCTACCTGGCAAAGCAGTAGTGGAGGCTTGGGCCCTCCTTCTGGTCTCTTGTGACTGAGACTTACTGCGGAATTGTAGTACTTTTTGCTGACATGGTAACATGTCAGCAGGTTATCAAGGTAGAGATTGAAAGGTGTATAGTCCTGGATGTCTTTGTGAAGGGGCATGATCTACGTTTAATAAATATGTATGGACCACAAACTAGGTGGGACAGAAAATTCCTCTTTACAAAGATTAAGTCTTTCCTTTTTACATCTCGGCAAGTTGTCTTTGAAGGTGATTTTAACACCGTCACTAGGCCTAAAGACAGGAAAGGCACCACCGACAGCCTGAGATATGATAGCGTCTTTCTTAATACTATAGCCAGGGAAGCAAGTCTGGAAGATGGGTATATTAAGCATTGCCCAGACAGCACGGGTTACACATTTAGGCGGGGCAGTTGTGAGAGCAGGATAGATAGTTTTTTTTTTTTTAAGGGAACTCTGCCTTTTCGGCTCCTGAGTGTTGTATGGTGGAGTTCTCCGGTCACCTTATGCTGTCTGTTATTCTCAATGCTTCAGATATTATTGGGTATATTGCCTACCAGCAGCTGCGGAGAAAACTTAATTGCTTTGTCTCGAGTGGTGGAGATTCAGGAGCAGTCTCTGAGGTGAAGCTTCTCCTTAGGAAGGATCAGTATGAGCTGCACACTTCTTTGGTTCTGGAAAGGGACTACAGAAAATATCACTCGCCCAACCCTTATCAGAACTGCAAACAAAGGGCAACAGTAAGACGGTTGTTGGGCTAAGGGATAGTATGAGCACTTTGATGAAATACATGTCAGGGATCCTGGAGGTCTTGAGGTCTTTTTATGTGGATCTTCTGGGGGAGTACCTTGATCAAGTACCTTGATCAGGCAAAGATGTTGAGTTTTCTGGACCAGGTCTGGGAAATAACATTCCGCTGGCAGGTTTGATGGGGGAAATCACAGCAGAAGAGGTAGTCAAAGCTATAGACAGTCTGGCTATTAAGAAAACACCTGGGCCAGATGGATTGATGGCTAAATTTTATAAGACTTTTATATCCAGCTTGGCACCTTACCTTGTGGAGGTATTTAACAGCTGTCTGCAAGAGGATTCACTCCCTCCCTCCATGAGACAATCTGCTGTAATTCTGTTGTCAAAAGGCAAGGATCCCTCGGTCCAGGGCAGGAGCACTTTTTTAGTGGTGTTAGCTGTCTGGAAGGCTCTGGAACATTGTAGGGCTGAAGGCTGGGGAAAGTATTTGCTGGCATTGGATCAGACGAAGGCTTTTGATTGTGTCAATCATGAGTACCTCTGGCTTCCCCTTGACAAGTATGGCCTGGAGGATGGGTTTATTGGATGGATTAAGACTTTATACAGAGAGCTTCATGCTTGTTAACAGTTGGGTTGGACGGCCCTTCAGGGCTGGATCTTGGGTGCACCACAGGTGTTTGCTGAGCCCTTTACTATATGTGTCCTCAATCGACTCCTTCATCAGAAGGCTAGAGAGCGGACCGTTGTGCAGGGTGCTAATGGGCATTACCAAAGAGGAAGATCCTTACAGTGATAACAGACAACGGGAGCAATATGGTGGCACCATTTAAACTAACCACAGCAGCAGCAGAAGAACCACCCAGCTCTAGTAAGGAAGACTCCCCCATGACAGAAAGTGACTCTGTGGCTGAGACCGAAATTGATGATCTGCGGTGAGCCATTTTTATTATTCTTTTACATGATGACTTGGTTGACACCAGTCAATTATCACATGGATATAAGATGATTGATATGGGGTGCTATCTGCTCTACTCTGTGGGTGCACATTTGTTATTTTTCCACTTTATTTGAAGTCTTGTGTACTGTAAAAGTATTCCCATAAGATGTTAAGTGTTAAAATAATAGAATGGAACAGAAACCTTTTCTATACTTTATGCTTATTTGGCTGTGTGTTCCACTTGTTAGGTACCAATAGATCCACATGGACCGGACACCATGTGTGGCACATACCTTGCAACTTGTAGTCCACATGGTGCATAAATTTATAATGTGTGTGCCACCAGCGCAATCCTATATGTGCTTCAATATAAAACTTCAAAATACACTTAATAAACAAAATTGAATCAAAGACCCTGGTTGCTGCAGTCAAAAAAACAATTCCTTCAACAAGTGAAAAAATATATAAAATGTGTATATACCCGGTGTTGGCTGCGCTACCTCCAATAATGTAATATCAAAACCACCACTTTATCTAAGTCAATCATACATATACATATACATTAGTGATTGTTCACTAATACTTAGTATCACCACTCAAAACTACCAATCTGTGTGTAAAAGAAACTGATAAAATAAAATAAAATAGAGTCCAGTTATAGTGCACTTGTGCTGGTGTGCTAATGAAGACGTGGGTCCCTGGATGGGCTATCCACTACAGTAGTGCTGTTTCTGTGCTTTTATTTCTCATTCATGATTATTGTGACTTCCAGTGCCAAAACCACCACCACATAAATTAGCCACTCACCAGATGCTAATAAATATAGGCCCTTGGTTCAATGAGGGATAACCAATCTGCTTTATTATTTGGCTTTGTGCTGTCCCCAATGCAGTGTAGCAAGTATATCCGTCCTCATGGAAAACAATCAAACAGCGATCATAGCGCAGTATGCTTAAACTGTTTATTTAAAATCATGCAAAAAAAGGCTATAAAACTCACATTTCATGTGTCCATGGGCCGGCACCAAGCTTATCCAGCAGTTTTAATGAATGGAAAGGGGTTGCCGTCTATTTCGTCCACCGGCGTGCAGAGCAAGGCTCGTCCCCGCTCATCTTAAGATTTGCGGCTCAAGCCTCGCTTTATGCCCGACAGGAGATGGCGTAGTGACGCCGCGTGTAACTATTCCTGATCCACATCCGGATTTTGTATTGTTACATATTTTTACATAATCTTACTCTCCCGCTTTGTATATTATGTTGGGCTGTTATCTGAGCACTGTGCATTTATAGTTTGTCCCTTCTCCTCGCCGAGGTCACCCATGTAAACAGCTGGAAAAGCTTTAACAATCTTATAACAACTACTATGTTACGTACAAATCCATTAAAAAATCCATTAAAAAACCCCTGAATCTTTATTAAGCCCACACAAGCATCAAAAAGTATCAAAAAATATATTTAATCTAAAATGATTATGTATTTCAATATATACTTTATACCTAAAAAATATTGTTGTTATATTATATAAAAAAATACATGTATATATGTATGTATCTAAATGAATAAAACACACATATATATAGGGGGAGCTTCATAACACAAATTAATTTTTAAAAAAATGTGTAAATACAGGAAAAAAATATATGATAAAATACCATATATATGCATGCACGTTTCCCTCTCCTTTTTCTTTCCTTTCCCAATTACTTCTCTTTATGTGAAAATACCAAAATAAAAATCAAAACAAGTTTGAAAATAACTAAAAATAAAATAAAAATAAAAATAAATAAAATCAAAAATAAAAAAATGAAAAAAATGAACAAAAAAATAAACATAAAATAAATAATGAATAAAAATACAAATAAAGGTAAAAATAAAAATAAAAATATAAATTATTCAGAATACAAAAAATAAAAAAATATAATAATGTGTTTAAAAATCCTCTATGTAGCAGTTCACATCTAGTTCTACATTCAAGCCCATAGGTTTCATTATATTTAATTTAAATATCCAGTAAGTTTCATTTTTGGATACTTCCCTACGTATATTCAGGTTTCTCCAGTTAGGTTCTATTTTATCTATCGTATAAAACTTCAGGCGTCTGGGGTCTCTCCTGTGTATGTCCCTAAAATGTTTCGACACACTATGGTATTTATACCCTTTCTTGATATTCCTGACATGTTCACCAATTCTTACCGAAAGTGCCCTTGTGGTTCTACTGACGTACTGCAGCCTACAGCTACATTCCAACACATATGTCACATGGGTACTGCAGCACGTGATTAACTTGTCCACCTTATATTTTTGTTTAGTTGAATTGGATCGGAACCCTGTTATTTTTCTTTTTGCCTTACTAGTAAGATTGCAGGGCTTGCACTTGCCACATCTATAAAAACCTTTCTGATCCAAAAAAGTAGAAATTTTCTTAGGGGGGGTCGGGTACATTCTTCACAATCTGATCCCTGATTATTTTTGCTCTTCTATTAATGAATGTGTTTTTTGATGGCAACATTTTACTTAGCTGTGGATCACTACTAATTATGGGACAATTTTTCTTAATGATACCCTCCAGCTCCTTATATTGTCTATTAAATCCTGTTATGAATGGTACTCCGTCTTTATATTTGCGTTTCCTATTTTTATTTTGTAGTATGGTTTCCCTATCCATATTTCCAACTTTTTCACGAGTAGTTAGTAATTCCTGCCTGTTGTTACTCTTATCCACAAATCTTTCGATCAAAATGTCTGTTTGTGTAAAGAAATCTTCCATCAGGTCACAATTGTGCCTAATTATGATGAATTGGTCCTTGGAGATGGCCTTCTTCCACTGGGGGTGGTGGCAGCTTCCCATTGGTATTTAACCATTTCAATCAGTGTCCTTAAAGTGCGTTCTAGTGCTTAGTTTGTTACTATTTTTAAAAATGTCCAAATCCAAAAAATGTATGATGTTCCAATCAACATTTGCAGTAAACTTTATTCCATATTTGTTTGCACCTATATGGTTAACAAATTTATTCAGCTCCTCCTGACTGCCTTTCCAGACGATCAGTATGTCATCTATGAATCTTTTGTATACCAGCAAGTGTAGCCAGAATCTTCCAAAAATCTCCTCCTCCTCCAATTTATTAAGGAAGATGTTTGCCACACTCGGTGCGTATTTGTTGCCCATCCCTACCCCCTTGGTTTGTCTGTAATAACTATGGTTGTGCCAAAAAAAGTTGTTGCTCATGGCCATTCTGAGACCTTCCAATATAAACCTCCTTTGTTTTAGCCTTAATTCCGATTAATTTATTTTTCATTGCCCATGGCACTGCTACCAATGCATCCGTCTGCTTGATAGTAGTGTACAATGACTCCACGTCCAATGTCACTAATAACGCAGAGTCATCAACATCGATCTGTCTCAGGATGTCAATCACATCTTTACTATCCTTAATGAAGGCCTTCCCCTTCCCTGCCATTGGTTGGAGAAACACATCCAGGTACTCACCTAGCCTGGAAGGCACTGATCCAATCCCACTAATTATGGGTCTCCCTGGTGGTTTTATTTTACTCTGAATTTTGGGTACTTGGTATATTACCGGGACTTTTGGTGCTTCGGGTAACAAGTATCTACCCTCCTTTTTGTTTATTATTCTGTCTGCAATCCCCTTATTTAGAAATTCCTTCAGTTTAGATTTAAGTTCTTTATTTGGGTTTTTCTTCAATAATTGGTAAGTGGTAGTGTCTGCAACCAGTCTTTCCAATTCTAAATTATATTCCTTTTTGTCAAGATTACCAGCCCTCCCCCCTTATCAGCAGGTCTTATCACTATGTTTTTTTCATTTTTCTAATTTTTTTATACCTTGCCATATTCTATCTTTTTTTGGATTCTCTGGTTTTATGTTTTTTATTTCTTTTTCAACCATTCTTTTAAATACATCAATGTGTTGATCCGTGCTGGATTTAGGATTGAATGTGGACTTACTTCTAAGTTGACTATGTGTATATATTGTGTTAATCTGCTGTGTATTACTCTCCCCCTTTTCTAAAAAATGTTTTTTCAAATTTAGCTTCCTAACAAATTTTTGTAAATCAATAAACGCTTCAAACTGAGTAAACGATTTGTTGGGTGCATATTTTATTCCTTGGTCTAATACTAGTAGCTCCTCCTGCATGAACATTACGTCAGTTAGATTAAACACCCCTTCTCCTAATTTTCTCTTTTTCTTTTTAGCTCCCCCCTACAGCCTCTCCTTCTTGTGGATTTCTGTTCCAACCACCTTCTTGTGGGTTCCTGTTCCAGCCTCCCCTGCTGATCTGAAATACCGGCATAGGGGGTTTGTAAGGTTCCCTCCAATCCCGCCATTCCCCCTGCCACTGTGGGGGCCATAATATGGATTGTAATTGTAGTGTCCCCTGCCTCTACCTCTAAAACCTCCCCTCCAAGGTCTAGGATATTGGCCCATGGGTGGTTGATGTGTTGTGATGTGTTATTCATATTTACACCTTGTTCTGGTCTGTTATTAGCTATTTTCTGTTGGGTGCTAGTACTCAGGGTGGGTTCTGACATTTTTTTACTTGTATTGGTTACATTTGTGGCGGGGGTACTAGTTGCCCTATTGTTTGTAACTTCTGTCTCCAAACCCCTGGTTTCCATTTCTTCATTCAGGGATATGTTATTTGAATTTGTTACTAACTCTTCTTCCTGCCACTTGTATACCCTCCCTTCCATTTAGTCTTTCTTGTCCCTTTGGTATTTTTTAACTTTTTTATTTTTAGCTTCATCGTCTAATTTAGTTAAAAAGTCTTGTAACTTATTTGCCCTTTTTTTATAATCAATGGTTTCTAGATGGGGTAGCATGTTTTCCCTTATACTACTGATGTTGGCCTCTATTCCTGTTAATTTTATTCTTCTTCTTTCAATGATAGTGTCAAGTAATTTATTTTCACAATCATTGAAAAAAAGTGAACCATACCCTTGATAAATCCTTATCTACTATTCCATCGTTAGGGCCTAGGTCCCATCTTAACCTTCTGGGTGTTATTTTGGCATCTCTGTAACTTTCTATTGTATTAATATCCCACCAGGCTTTTACTTGCTTGTCCATTGCATTTTTAAGGTGTTTAAAACTTTGTTCTAAATTTACTGCTGTGGTGTTGTCATAGTTCCCTGCAGCAACCAGGGTCTTTGATTCAATTTTGTTTATTAAGTGTATATTGAAGTTTTATATTGAAGCACAAATAGGATTGCGCCGGTGGCACACACATTATAAATTTATTTATTTACCACTGGTAAAACACTTCAATGGCAGCATAAATGGAGGTATTCTCATTTCTCACCAATCGTAGGATAGATTTGGGAGAACTTTTTGAGAAGTATGACAACACCACAGCAGTAAATTTAGAACAAAGTTTTAAACACCTTAAAAATGCAATGGACAAGCAAGTAAGAGTCTGGTGGGATATTAATACACTAGAAAGGTACAGAGATGCCAAAATAACACCCAGAAGGTTAAGATGGGACCTAGGCCCTAATGATGGAATAGTAGATGAGGATTTATCAAGGGTATGGTTCACTTTTTTCAATGATTGTGAAAATAAATTACTTGACACTATCATTGAAAGAAGAAGTATACAATTAACAAGAATAGAGGCCAACATCAGTAGTATAAGGGAAAACATACTACCCCATCTGAAAACCATTGATTATAAAAAAAGGGCAAATAAGTTACATTACTTTTTAACTAAATTTGACAATGAAGTTAAAAATAAAAAAGTTAAAAAATACCAAAGAGACAAGAAAGACTATATGGAAGGGAAGGTATACAAGTGGCAGGAAGAAGAGTTAGTAACAAATTCAAATAACACATCCCTGAATGAAGAAATGGAAACCAGGGGTTTGGAGACAGAAGTTACAAACAATAGGGCAACTAGTACCCCCGCCACAAATGTAACCAATACGAGTAAAAAAATGTCAGAACCTACCCTGAGTACTAGCACCCAACAGAAAATAGCTAATAACAGACCAGAACAAGGTGGAAATACGAATAACACATCCGCCTATCAACCACCCATGGGCCAATATCCTAGACCTTGGAGGGGAGGTTTTAGAGGTAGAGGCAGGGGACACTACAGTTACAATCCATATTATGGCCCCCACAGTGGCAGGGGGAATGGCTGGATTGGAGGGAACCTTACAAACCCCCTATGCCGATATTTCAGATCAGCAGGGGAGGCTGGCACAGGAACCCACAAGAAGGTGGTTGGAACAGAAATCCACAAGAAGGAGAGGCTGTAGGGGGGAGAGCTAAAAAGAAAAAGAGAAAATTAGGAGAAGGGGTGTTTAATTTAACTGATGTAATGTTCACGCAGGAGGAGCTACTAGTATTAGACCAAGGAATAAAATATGCACCCAACAAATCGTTTAATCAGTTTGAAGCGTTTATTGATTTACAAAAATTTATTAGGAAGCTAAATTTGAAAAAACATTTTTTAGAAAAGGGGGGGAGTAATACACAGCAGAGAAACACAATATATACACATAGTCAACTTAGAAATAAGTCCAGGGGGCGTGGCTTGGCGCGCAACAGCGATGGACACTTGAAACAAGAGCTCCGGCATCCAGGCAGCCCTAACCCGTCACCTTGCACCCAAAGCACTCGATAATGAGCAAGAGGAACACAGGGACACGCCGCGCATCGGCAGCTTATCAGGGAAGGAACATTGAAGATTTGTTCCGGAATCCCCCGCCTGCACGAGAAGGCCTGTTAGGAGCCAAGATGGCGCCGCCGCATGTAATGGAGGACGACTTCAGTGAGGACTCACAATCAGCGGCTGAGGAGAACGGTAGGATTACCCCTCACTCTGACCTCCCCCTAACATATGCCAGCATGTCAGGCTTTGCAGCTGACATAAAAGCCACCTTTTCGGCGGCGATAACGGATCTAAAATCCAGTATGCTGATCCTCACAGACAAGATGGCCACGGCAGAACATGCAGGCAGATGCAGGGATAAGGCTCTTAATCGCCTGGACAGAGTTACACAGACACAGTCCCAGCAACTTATAGAGATCAATAAACATCTCGAGGATTTAGATAACAGAGGCAGAAGGAACAATATTAGGGTGCGGGGGATCCCAGAGACTGTGGAGGCTGATCAAATAACCCCAGCTTTACAGAGGGTTTTTAACAGCCTGCTAGAAAGACCAGAGGAGACAGACATTGAATTTGTAAGAGCTCACAGAGCACTCAGAGCAAGAGGCCCTGACAACATGCCACCACGTGACATCATATGCTGTTTACAGAGCTTTGCTTTAAAAGAAGACATCATGAGGAAAGCACGCAGGAATGATCAGATAGTCTTTAATGGAGAAACCATCATGCTATTTCATGATCTGTCTCAGATCACCCTAAAGAACCGCAGAGCTCTTAGACCATTACTAGACAAGCTGAGAGAAAAGGACCTCCGCTACTCATGGCGATTCCCATTCGCACTCCTAGTGAACCAAAATGGAAGACAGCATATCTTGCGATCACCAGAAGATCTCCCAGATTTTTGCCAAGCGTTACATTTGGAACAGGTAGAACTGCCAGAGTGGTATCAGGAATTCATGCTACCTCCACTGGAAAGATCCCCCTTCTCATCGCCCGATAAACGCATCTCCAAGAAGATGAAATCAGCACGCCCTGGAGGTTCACAGGCGGGGACTCCAAATAACAGACCTCACACTCCCAGGGGCTCTGAAGAAGCCTGAAAATGTCCATAGAAAACCACACTACACAAGGAAGAGGACGAGCATCTTTCCTGAAATATCACTTTGAATGCTGACCCCAAAGTTAATGCTTGCTGGCATCAACATTTCGAGTCACTTCGGCTGGTTTCGTTTTATCTGGTAGAATGGAACTCCACATCAAGAATCAACAACACACTAAGTACCAGTTCTTATAGCTCAGCAGTTTTAGTTGGAATTTATGTTTATGGGGACTGTTGCTTTTACCCCCCATGATGGCTTAGGCCAATTCTACAGATAAAATATGGTTGTAAAGAAAACAAATCAGAATAGTTGATACTAATGGGTATGTGCAGTTCTTGAAGCATAACTGTCAATATCTCACTTCAGCAAGCATTGATTATGGAAATGTCGATGAAAGAAATATCTTTAAAACTCAAAAAAAAAAAAAAAAAAAGCAAAATAAAACGCAAAATTATAGGTTTAATTTAAATCCACCTCTAAAGGGAAGACGACAAGATGATACCCCCGCTTGGAGGGGGGCCTTGAAATCTCCCAGGAGAATAGAGAAATGATCAAACAACTCATCGACATCTCTACCTGTAAAGTTATCTGGGTCAAAGAGATCAGGGGAGATTGTATGCTCCTTCATGGTTGATATTAGGGTGCAATGTTGACCATTAACGTTTACAATATGTTTACTAGGGCTGCTGCCGGTTATTGCTCACTAATTGAGTGTTATATTTTTAATTCAGTTTAATCTAATCTGTCTGGTTGGAATAACCAAAGTGATTGGACGGCTGCCAATCACGCTCTGACAAAGTGCCCCTTGACAGGAGAAGACTTTCCTGGCAGGAGGCACTAACATTTTACCTTGGCCCCATTGGGTGTCCAAGGAGATCACATTATCTCACTCTTATTTTTTAAGTGCTCTCACTTTCAAAGTACTAATTCCTTGTTCTCTTTTCCTCATTTCTCTTTACCTATACCTTTTAAGGGGCAAAGTATAATTCATTGGAAACTTCAGTTATCTCTCCAGTTATTGCCTCGACAGCTCTCTCTGAACCCTCAGGATGGCATACTCATCCCTAGGACATGAGCCTACAGTAATCTCTCACAACACGAAGGGCCTGAACATTCCTGAAAAGCGCAGGACCCTCTTAAAGGAACTCAAAAAAGGTAAACCACGTTTTGTATTTTTACAGGAAACGCACTTTAAAACTCAACAAATCCCCAAAATGACAGACTCATTCTTCACACAAGCATACCATGCAACGAATGACCTAGCAAAATCCAAGGGAGTGTCCATACTCATTGGTAGGGAGGCTTCCTTTGAATTAACTGACAAACTCATAGATCCAGAAGGAAGGTTTATATTCCTGAAAGGGAACTGCTGCGGTAAGCCTATTACACTAGCAAATGTTTATTTCCCCAACACGGCACACCTTACCTTCTGCCGTAAAATTGTTGGACAACTCAAAGATTTTGGCTCAGGATGTATCATTTTAGGGGGGGACTTTAATGTCCCACTAAACCCTCTCAGTGACACGTCCACAGGCAAAACCTATATCACATACAAAATACTCAAACAAATCAAAACATTACTGAACTCGCTTCAACTAATAGACTCTTGGAGATTCATTAATCCCGAGGGAAAAGATTACACCTTCTATTCCATTCCCCATTGCAGATACTCAAGAATAGATTATGTCTTTATATCACAAAGAGACTTAGATATAGTCTCTGGAGCTAAAATAGGGATACAGACCTTCTCAGATCATGCCCCAATTTCAATGTCGTTGAAATTCACAGAACACCGACCCAAAGCAAACACATGGAGATTAAATTCAGCACTGTTAACAGATCCAACTACACTCCCTCATATAGCGACATCATTATCAGACTACTTCAAAACTAACTCCACACCAGACATCAACCCCCTTTCAATATGGGAAGCACATAAATGCACAATTAGAGGAGAACTCATTAGAATGGGCACCTACCGCAAAAGAGAGAGGGAAAATGAAATTAAATCTCTGACAGAGAAGATTCGCACCCTAGAATCCCTACATAAACAATCCCTGACAGAACATACGGCAAATGAACTTTTAAACCATAGAAAATCACTCCAACAGATCTTTGACACAAGAGCTAAAAGATTCCTATTTTTTAGAAAAAAAATCTACTACGAACAAGGCAACAAAACAGGTAGCCTACTAGCAAGAGCCATAAAAAACGCAAAAACACAACAAAATATCTCAGGCATACGAACAAAAGAAGGGAAACTAGACATCACTACCGAAAAAATTGCACACCATTTTCATAATTATTACACATCCTTGTATAACTTACCCAACCCACAGAAACCTAGCTCAATTCAAGGAACAAGATTACATGCCATACGTCAATATCTGATAGACTCTAAACTTCCCTCACTGTCAACTGAAGATATTACCCAACTAGAAAATCCCATAGAAACTTATGAACTGCAACAAGTGATCAAACACCTAAAGACAGGGAAAAGTCCGGGACCGGACGGCTTCACAGCAATTTATTACAAAACATTCCAGGAAACTCTACTGGGACCATTACTAAAGGCCCTGAACTACATGTCTAAGCCCAGGGAGATCCCGGCGGATTTCCTTAAGGCACATATTACAATTCTTCCCAAGCCAAACAAGGACCTGACAGAATGCGCAAGCTACAGGCCAATTTCGCTGCTGAATCTTGATGTGAAATTGATGTCAAAAATAATAGCAAACAGATTGAAACCTTTACTTCACAAATTGATAGGAAGCGAGCAAGCAGGATTCATGCCAGGAAGAGAAACCAGAGATAATGTTATCAAAACGCTCAATTTGATGCATGCGGCAGGGATGCGGAAATTCGAAGGCCTTCTCCTGTCCACGGACGCGGAGAAGGCCTTTGACCGCGTAGCCTGGGATTTCATGCTAGAAACATGCAGGTTCATTGGCTTGGGAAACAATATGATGTCTTGGATCTCTACGCTCTATAAAAACCCTTCTGCGCAGCTGAAGATCAATGGCTCCCTCTCAAGCACAGTTGAAATCAAAAACGGGACGAGACAGGGATGCCCTCTCTCGCCCCTGCTGTTTATCCTAACCTTAGAGCCATTTGTCAGACGGATTGTAGCAGAGAGGGCAATACAGGGCTTCGAGGTGGGGAAAAAAGAATACAAGGTGGCGGCATATGCGGATGACTTGTTGTTCTTCATAAGGAACCCTCATATTTCACTCCCCTCCTTGATGAAAGAGTTCTCTATCTTTGGGTATTTCTCAAACCTCAAAATTAATTATACCAAGTCGGAAATTTTAAATGTCTCGATCCCCACAAATAAATTAGATACTATCCAATCAAATTGCCCCTTTAAATGGGTAAACACAGCGCTTAAATATCTAGGAATATGGTTGACCCCTAAATTATCTCAAATTTTTGAATATAATTTCACTCCCTTACTGAAAACAATATGTTCAGACTTACAAAACTGGCACTCAAAAGGTTTATCCTGGTTCGGTCGGGCAGCTATATGTAAAATGGTCATTTTACCAAGAGTACTGTATCTATTTAGAAACTTACCGATAAAAATTCCCCAAAACTTCTTTAAAGTGCTTCATACAACTCAAACGAAATTTATTTGGGCCCACAAGAAACCTAGAGTGAGATTTTCTAGACTTACCAAGCCCAAAGACAAAGGGGGAATGGGAATCCCAGACTTCCGTGCGTACTACATGGCCTCTCACATAACTAGGATAATAGACTGGCACTGCCATTCTACATTCAAAGATTGGGTAGAAATTGAGGAAAAATTGAGCCATACACCAATTAAATACTCACCATGGATTCGGTGGAGTAGCCTCCCAGTGGAGATGAGGTTACATCCCTTAGTGGGCACCACCTTATCAATCTTTCACAAGTTAACGAAACTTACCAACTTCTCATCACTTCTCAGTCCGCTCACCCCACTACAGAATAACCCCAATTTCCCACCAGGAATGGGGAACCGATCACTTCAAGCGAACGACACAAATAAACCCCTATTAGCTTCACAATGTTTTCACAATCAAGAGTTTAGAGACTTCACAGATCTTAAACATACAAACAAACTACCTGACCTACAGCTTTGGACTTATTTCCAATGCCGTAGCTTCCTTAATAGAACACAAAGAAAACAAAATTTCAATAGACCACTAACAGAATTAGAGTCAGTATGTCAGACAGAGGAACCCATCTCTAAAGTGACATCACTAGCATACCGCTGGATCCAGGATGGGGAAGATAAGGGTGAAGGGGATCTCAGAGAGAGCTGGTCGAGGGCACTAGGTATTCCATTGACGACTTCACAATGGATGAAAGCATGTGTTTTTGCTCATAAATGCTCCCTGAGAACAAAAACTCAAGAAACAGCATACAAATTACTTACTCAATGGTATGCCACACCAGTAAAACTACACTCTTGGTTTCCAGACCACTCGGATACTTGCTGGCGCTGTAACTCTGACAAAGGATCATTGCTCCACATTTGGTGGCAGTGCCCAATATTGAACACATTCTGGGCAAAGGTCAGAGAGATGATATACTTAATAACAGAAACAAAATTAAAGTTAGACGCAGCAGCATGTCTCCTGCATGTCACGGAATTCCCCATTAAGAGGTATAAACACTCACTTACCAAACATCTTTTAAATGCGGCCAAAGCAGTCATCCCACTGTACTGGAAATCTACAAAAATTCCATCCATACAGGACTGGCTTAATAAGATAGAGGAGTTTTACGAGATGGAAGAGACTATCGCACAAGCAGGAGAAAATGTGGAAAGATTTCACAAAACTTGGTCACCTTGGCTTATATATAAATACTCACAGGCATATTTGGATGTTATGAAATAGATCTTGGTGGAGGGTTAATTCTCATATGACAAACTAAATATTGAAAAACAGTCCAGTGAGGAACAGTGATTCCCATTAACTTAAACTGAAGGCTTAATCCTTAATACCCTTTTTTTTTTTTTTTTTCTCTTTCTTTTCTCTTTTCCTTTTCCAACTATTCTTTTTCTATGAATAACAACACAGAATCTACGAATGATATTCATTGATATCTGCTTTATTAAGACTTACAGTTGTACAAGTATAAACAATTGATACCAACTCTTGTAATGTAACTGATGTTCAATGTTGTTTCTGATGTTATATCTAACACTGTATTGTACTATGTGGAGCTGCGTCTCCACAGAGGCATCTCTTGTTTTTTTCACAATAAACCTTGATGAAAAAAAAAAAAAACTTAGAAATAAGTCCACATTCAATCCTAAATCCAGCACGAATCAACACATTGATGTATTTAAAAGAATGGTTGAAAAAGAAATAAAAAACATAAAACCAGAGAACCCAAAAAAAGATAGAATATGGCAAGGTATAAAAACATTTGAAAAACGAAAAAACATAGTGATAAGACCTGCTGACAAGGGGGGGAGGGCTGGTAATCTTGACAAAAAAGGAATATAATTTAGAATTGGAAAGACTGGTTGCAGACACTACCACCTACCAATTATTGAAGAAAAACACAAATAAAGAACTTAAATCTAAACTGAAGGAATTTCTAAATAAGGGGATGGCAGACAGAATAAAAAACAAAAAGGAGGGTAGATACTTGTTACCCAAAGCACCAAAAGTCCCAGTAATATACCAAGTACCCAAAATTCACAAGAGCAAAATAAAACCACCAGGGAGACCCATAATTAGTGGGATTGGATCAGTGCCTTCCAGGCTAGGTGAGTACCTGGATGTGTTTCTCCAACCAATGGCAGGGAAGGGGAAGGCCTTCATTAAGGATAGTAAAGATGTGATCGACATGCTGAGACAGATTGATGTTGATGACTCTGCGTTATTAGTGACATTGGACGTGGAGTCATTGTACACTAACATCAAGCAGATGGATGCATTGGTAGCAGTGGCATGGGCAATGAAATTAAGACTAAAACAAAGGAGGTTTATATTGGAATGACTCAGAATGGCCATGAGCAGCAACTTTTTTTGACACAACCATAGTTATTACAGACAAACCAAGGGGGTAGGGATGGGCAACAAATACGCACCGAGTGTGGCCAACATCTTCCTTAATAAATGGGAGGAGGAGGAGATTTTTGGAAGATGCTGGCCACACTTGCTGGTATACAAAAGATTCATAGATGACATACTGATCATCTGGAAAGGCAGTCAGGAGGTGCTGAATAAATTTGTTAACCATATAGGTGCAAACAAATATGGAATAAGTTTATTGCAAATGTTGATCGGAAAATCATACATTTTTTGGATTTGGAAATTTTAAAAAATGGTAACAAAAAGCACTAGAACGCACTTTAAGGACACCGATCGAAACGGTTATATACCAATGAGAAGCTGCCACCACCCCCAGTGGAAGAAGGCCATCCTCAAGGGCCAATTCATCAGAATTAGGCGCAATTGCGAACTGATGGAAGATTTCTTTACACAAACAGACATTTTGATCGAAAGATTTGTGGATCAGGGTTACAACAGGCAGGAATTACTAACTACCCATGAAAAAGTTGGAAATATGGATAGGGAAACCATACTACAAAATAAAAATAGGGAACACAATTATAAAGATGGAGTACTGTTCATAACAGGATTTAATAGACAATATAAGGAGCTGGAGGGTATCATTAAGAAAAATTGGCCCATAATTAGTAGTGATCCACAGCTAAGTAAAATTTTGCCATTAAAACCCACATTCATTTATAGAAGAGCAAAAAGAATCAGGGATCAGATTGTGAATAATGTACCCGACCCCCCTAAGAAAATTTCTACTTTTTTGGATCAGAAAGGTTTTTATAGATGTGGCAAGTGCAAGCCCTGCAATCTTACTAGTGAGGCAAAAAGAAAAATAACAGGGATCCAATTCAACTAAACAAAAATATAAGGTGGACAAGTTAATCACGTGCTGCAGTACCCACGTGACATATGTGTTGGAATGTAGCTGTGGGCTGCAGTACGTGGGTAGAACCACAAGGGCACTTTCGGTAAGAATTGGTGAACATGTCAGGAATATCAAGAAAGGGTATAAAAACCATAGTGTGTCGAAACATTTTAGGGACATACACAGGAGAGACCCCAGACACCTGAAGTTTTATGTGATAGATAAAATAGAACCTAACTGGAGAAACCTGAATATGGGTAGGGAAGTATCCAAAAATGAAACTTACTGGATATTTAAATTAAATACAATGAAACCTATGGGGTTGAATGTGGAACTAGATGTGAACTGCTACATAGAGGATTTTTAAACACATTATTATAATTTTTTATTTTTTGTATTCTCATTAATTTAGCTCGGCTTGAGCCCCAAATCATAAGACGAGGCTTGCTCCGCACGCCAGCGGACGAAATAGACGGCGACCCCTTTCCATTCATATAAACTGCTGGATGAGCTTGGTGCCGGCCCATGGACACCAGAAACATGTGAGTTTTATAGCCTTTTATTGCAAGATTTTAAATAAACAGTTTAAACATACTGCGCTATGATCGCTGTTTGATTGTTTTCCATGAGGACGGATATACTTGCTATACTGCATTGGGGACAGCACAAAGCCAAATAATAAAGCAGATTGGTTATCCCTCATTGAACCAAGGGCCTATATTTATTAGCATCTGGTGAGTGGCCAATTTATATGGTGGTGGTTTTGGCACTGGAAGTCACAATAATCACGAATGAGAAATAAAAGCACAGAAACAGCACTACTGTAGTGGATAGCCCATCCAGGGACCCACGTCTTTATTAGCACACCAGCACAAGTGCACTATAACTGGACTCTATTTATTTTATTTTATTTTATCAGTGTCTTTTACACACAGATTGGTAGTTTTGAGTGGTGATACTAAGTATTAGTGAACAATCACTGATGTAAATGTAGATGTATGATTGACTTAGATAAAGTGGTGGTTTTGATATTACATTATTGGAGGTAGAGCAGCCAACACCAGGTATATATACACATGGTGCATAAGGAGGCAAGTGTGAAGAGAATACTGGATAAAGAAAGAGCAATAGTGAACCTCTTCCGCAAGTCTTCAATTGCAACACAGAAGCTATTGGAGCATTGTGGCCTTATTCTTTTAAATGACTGCCTCACACACTGGTCAAGTACATTCAACATGATCGCAAGACTCCTCAAACTGAAAAAGTCAGTCTGCCAAATCTAAAAAAAACAACATGAGATGGGACAGCTTGCTCCCTAGTGAAAGGCAAAAGCTCACATCATTGCACAACCTACTGCTGCCTTTTGCAGAACATACTAAAACCCTCCAGAGTGACATCATGTCCATGTCCCTGGCTGTCCCTGCCCTCTTTGATCTGCTCAGCCATCTTGAGAACTTTAAACAGAACACTAGCTACCAAGACCTTGCACAATTGCACAGAGAATGAAAGGGAGTGTGAACCAGCGTTTTGCTTCATTCTTAGATCCAACTAACGAAATGTTCTCTTCACCTGCAGCAGCTGCTTATTTTATCAACCCTATCATCTGTGAAACCCTTGTTGATGTGGCAGATGAGAATATTCAGGAACTGCTTAAAAATGCAGAGTAGTATTTGGCAAGAAATACCACATTGCCACACACACAACATGAGGAATTGTCTGAAGAAAATGATGTGGTGGAAGAACTATCACAGGAAATGGAAGAAGCACTGCCACCGGCATCCACATCTAAGCAGCCAGTCTTTCGGTTTCTTTCTAAATGCCGCAGAAGACCGGGCAGAGGATCTCCTCAAACAACATAAAGCAGCAGATCAGAAAATATAAGGAAGAGCTTTTGCACCAAGTTGCCATCAGTGAGGACACCGTAACAGATTTTTGGCTGTCAAGGAATGACACTTTTTATCACCAGCTAAAACCTTTTGTATTAGACCTGCTGGCTATGCCAGCTTCTCAAGCCTTTGCAGAGAGGGTATTCAGTGTTACAGGTGACTTCTCTAGAGGTTGATGGAATAGAGCAAGGGTATGTTGACACAAAGTTCTTTCCTTAACTACTTGCCACTTGTGCTATAGCCGAGAAACGCTACAGCATGGGGCTTAATTGACTGGAGGGCATCCATGGATGTCCTCCTGAGCAGGCGCTGTCTGCGCATCCCTGTGGGTCGCAGGTGGCATGCTCTGTGTTCACCAAGTCTATCACAGATCCGAGTAAGGGGTCGATCCTGGCCCCTTACCGCGTGATCAGCTGTCAGCCAATGACGGCTGATTACGTGATGTAAACAGAAGCTCGGTAATCTGTATTTTTTTTCCTCACGCTATCAGTGTGAGGGGAAAAAAAGGCTGATCGCCGGCTTCTGTCAGAGGGATATTGGTCCCTCACACAGAATGCCAGGGCTGCATTTTCTGTGCCCACCAGTGTCAGCTGCCAGTGCCCACTGTGCCAACTACCAGTGCCTCTCACCAGTGCTAACAGTGCCACCTACCAGTGCCCACAGTGCCACCCATCAATGCCCACCAGTGCTGCCAATCAATACCCATAAGTGTCTCATAATCAGTGCCACAGATCAGTGCTGCCTATCAGTGTCACCTACCAGTGCCTACCAGTGAACATCAGTGCCACCCATCAGTGATCATCAGTGCCCATCAGTGCCACTTATTAATACCACTTATCAGTGCCACCTATCAGTGCCACCTCATCAGTGCTTATCAGTGCCGCCTTATCAGTGCCTATCAGTGCAGCCTCATCAGTGCACATCAGTGAAGGAGAAAAATTACCTGTTTTAAACATTTTAGAACTATGAAACAGGTTTTTTTTTTCAAAATTTTCAGTAATTTTTTGTTTTATTTAGCAAAAAATAAAAAACCCAGCAGCAATTAAATACCCCCAAAAGAAAGCTCTATCTAAGTGAAAAAAAATGATAAAAATTTCATTTGGGTACACTGTAACATGACCTCAAAATTGTCATTAAAAGAGTGACAGTGCTGAAAGCTGAAAATTGGTCTGGGCAGGAAGGGGGTTTAAGTGCCCAGTAAGCAAGTGGTTAAAATGAGCCAAAACAAATAGAAGTGTTTTTATTATTCTCTTCAGGTTTTTATATTTCTAACATAAGAAGCATGCCTAGTACTGTACTTGTGGGTTGTGCTTATTGCGATAGGAAGAATCAATAGTTCAACAGTTTTATTTATTTAAATGCACAGGCTGAGGCTCAGGCTACAAATGCCATTAGTATGTGGAACAATAACAACAACCACCACTTGTTAACAACTTGTCTTGTACTCTCTCTCTTAGCATTGACAAATTTGACAATATAGGTAAATATCACACTAATGAAAAAGAAAAATAGATCAGTAATGGTAACAGACAGTCAAAAAGGGCAGCCTTTGAGCCTTACTTAATGCCGGGGTCCTGCCCCAGTAGTCTTTTAGTGTGATATTTACCTCTATTATTGTCATTGCATATGCTGAGAGAGAGAGAGAGAGAGAGGAATTGATAAAAAGCGGTGACTGTTATAATCCAGTAAATCCACACACTGATGGCATTATTGTAGACTGTGCACTTTTTCTTTGAATGTATCTGAGAATTAGAACTGTTGAAATAATAAACTCACAGTAAACTTATTCTTATTGTGGAGATAAGCATTACCCTCAAGTATTGGTTTATTATGCTGTGCCTGTGCAGTGTGCTGCTGTCTGTGTGTTCTGTACTTGGCCATGTACATGTACAGCTATGGCCAAAATGACACCAATATTCATTTTGACAATGTCTGCCCCAGTGCTGCTTCAGTGTTTTTAGATCTTTTTGTGACAGATGTATCTGGTATACACGATTTGACATTTGTGTCAGATCATTGTATCTGGTAAAGCATTCCATAAGTGTAAAATGCTTTTATTGACAATTACATTATGTTTATGCAAAGAGTCAATATTTTTGTAGTGTTGACCTGATTTGACCCTTTTTTTTCAAGACCTCTGCTGCAATTCGCCCTGGGCCTGCCATGGCATGTTGTCATTGTCAATCAACTTCTGTGCCACATCCTGATTCCTGACTGATCTGGCACCGGCACTAGCAGTGGCACTGCCCATTCTTGCAAAATCAATGCATGCAGCTTGTCAGAATTTGTGGGGGGTTTTTTGGTTCACTCACCAGCCTCTTGAGGTCAGATTGACCATGACCACCGGTCCACCATAAGTTCTCAAAGGGATTAAGGTCTTGGTAGTTTCCTGGCCGTGGACCCAAAATTAAAATTTTTTGTTCCCACTATCCCAAACCACTTCTTTATCACTTTTGCCTTATGGTAAGGAGCTCTATCATGCTGGAAAAGGCATTGTTGTTCATCACCAAACTGTTCTTAGATGGTTAGGAGAAGTTGTTCTCGGAGCCTGAGGATGTTTTTGTAACATTTATTCACGGCTGTGTTCTTAGGCAAAATTGTGAGTGGGCCCACCACTCCCTTGGCTGAGAAGCAGCCAACCGCGCACATAAATGGTCTCAGAATGCTTTACTGTTGGCATGAGTCACGCAAGGAGTTCTTATTTTTTGGGGTTTTTTTTGGTATTTTTACGTTACCCTTTTGTCAAAACAGCAATATTCTTGACGAAACGGTTTTACTTAAATAAAGACGTTATATAATGACTAAATCTGTGTCTGTAGTGCATGTTCAAACCTAACTATTAATAACAACAACATATTTGTTTTTTCACTCCAGTAGTAGTATATAACGAGTTTGGAAATTGTAGAGTGAACTATAAAAACACATATATTGCGCTGTCTAAAAAGCAAAATAGCAGCCAGCACAGCAGTGAATTAATTGCAAAATCTAAAAAAGATTGGAAAAGTGCAGTGCTAACAAATAAGCGATTTTAGAACTGAACTAAAATCAATTAAGTAAAAAATTAAGTATACTAATGACATAAACTCAATATACAAAAATACAAAAAAGTATCCATAAGTAAAAATTTTTAACCAAGAAAAGTCCTTAAAGAGTGAACGAAATCCAATATATAGTCAAATATAATTAGTGACAATCAATTGAATCATAAATGTGCATCAAAAAATAATGATGTGAATTGATAGGAGATCCACCACCAGAAGCACCAATCGCTTACGAGAGGGATTGAACTCATATAAATGTACACCCAATGAGTCAATCAAACTTTGTAAAGTATCCAGGATTAGGGATGAGCTTCGAGTTCGAGTCAAACCCATGTTCGACTCGAACATTGTGTGTTCGACCGTTCGACGAATTGCGAACGTTAGGCCGTTGCTTTGGCTAATCATGGCTCAGGGGGTTTAGTACACGCCCCACACTATATAAGGCCGCCTGCGTGGCGGTCTTGTGTAGTGTGTTGCGGCGGCGGAGAGAATTAGACAGAGAGAGAGACAGTGTCATTTGATTTAAGTTAGATAGAGTAGGTAGGTAGTGTATTGTGTATATATATGCATCCCAGGTTTTGTGTGTATATATATATATATATATATATATATATATATATATATATATACACTGTACTCAGTTTGGCTAGATCCGTTCCTGTTATTCTCTTTCTAATATACTGACAGGCAGGCTGGTGTTTTTACGGTATTTACAGTTAGTGTACTGTGTACCCTGCACAGTTGCACCTATAGCTACCTGAAGACAAGTGCTGTTGTTCTTCTTCTGATCCTATTAATACCACAGGCAGGCAGCTTGAAGTATTTACAGTTAGTGTACTGTGTACCCCTGCATAGTTGCACCTATAGCTACCTGAAGACAAGTGCTGGTGTTCTTCTTCTGATCCTATTAATACCACAGGCAGGCAGCCTGAAATATTTACAGTTAGTGTACCGTGTACCTTGCACAGTTGCACCTATAGCTACCTGAAGACAAGTGCTGTTGTCCTTTTTCTGATCCTATTAATACTACAGGCAGGCAGCTTGAAGTATTTACAGCTAGTGTACTGCAGTATAATCAGTATATATATATACAGTATATATATATATATATATATATATATATATATATATATACATCCCAGTTTCCCATCCCAGTGCAGCTACATCTCACTGCAGGCCATTAGTATGTCTGGAAGGCCAACAAGGAGAGACAGACAGTCACAAGCCAATAAAAGAGGGCAAGCAGGCTCTGTGTCTAGAGGCAACAGTGCTGGTCGTGGACACGGTGCATTCCCATCAGCACATGGCCGTGAGACACGCTTGTCCTTTTTATTTCGGCAGCTGGCCGTGTTGAGCCGCAACATGCGGAAGACTTGGTAGAGTGGATGACCAAGCCGTCCTCATCCTCCTCATCCTCTCTCACGCAGGCTTAGGGCAAAGCAGCTGCCAACACGGCCTCTTCCCAGGCTCAATGGCATCAGTCACTCCTTCCCTAGCCCCACCTTGTCCTCCTGAGGAGTCCCCCGAACTGTTTGACTACAGTGTTGGGTACATGCTCCAGGAGGATGTCCAGCGTTTTGAAGGCTCCGATGATGGTACTCAGCTAGAGGAAGGCAGTAACGTGAGCCCTGACAGAGGGGGTGCCCAAGAAGGACAGAAATCTGGCAGTCACGTTCCCCCAGCTGCAGCATACTGCCAGGTTTGCTCCAGTGAAGAGGAGGGAGGGGATGATGAGGTCACTGACTCCACGTGGGTGCCTGATAGGAGAGAGGAGGAGGAGGAGGAGGCACATCACCAACGAGGCGTGGCCAAAACATCACCCGCTTGGACACCACATGCTTGACCAGACATATGTTGACCTGCCATGCAGTTCATTGGCAAGCGTACCTAAAAGACCCACACCAAAGAACAAAGAGGACCTCTCCTTGCTCCTCATCAGCTGGGATCTCCAACCCCACTATACCTTTAGTCCTCTCTGAGACCTGCACTGAGAGGAATGAAGGTGTAGAATTAGGTGTGTCACAGTCAAGTGCTTGCGGGCAATCTGCTATCGGTACACCGATAGCAGATTGTACCATGCAAATTTCCCTGCCCCAGCTGCTGCACCGCTGAAAGAAGTTCGCTCCCAGCCATCCACATGCCCAGCGGTTGAATGCTAACTTGGCTAAATAGCACTTCAACTGCTGCCTTTTCAGTTGGTAGATTCTGCCCCCTTCCGTGAGTCCAGCGGTAAGGTGCATAATACCGCTGACTCATGGTCCAGCAGGCATGGACAGGGATGTTACGTATTTTTCACGGCACATTGGGTGACTCTGCTGGCAGCTGGGAAGGATGCAGGACAAGGTGCATTAGTGTTGGAGGTTGTTCCACCACCATGCCTCCAAAATGCTACTACTGGTGATTCTGACACTCCTCTCTTCTCCACCCCCTCCTCTTCTTCTTCCTCCATGGCCTCTTCCTCTGCTTTGTCCTTGGAACCAGCAGTGCTCCGTCGGTGTTCAAAGGGCTATGCAAGTACACAGGCCAAAAGATGCCATGCGGTGCTTGAGCTGGTGTGCTTGGGGACAGGAGCCACACTGGGTCAGAGATTCTGTCAGCTCTGCAGGGGCAGGCTCAGAGGTGGTTGATGCCACACCAGCTTAAGGCAGGAATGGTGGTTTGTGACAATTGCCCTGTTTGGCTCACGTCCTTAACTTGGTGGTGCAGCGGTTCTTGGGCAGGTACCCGGGCTTACAGGATGTCCTGAGGCAGGCCAGGAAAGTCTGTGTGCATTTCCGCTGGTCATATAATGCCAGTGCTCGGCTGGCTGACCTCCAAAAGGAATTTAACCTGCCCAAGAACCGCCTAATCTGTGACATGCCCACCAGGTGGAACTCAACATTGGCCATGCTGCAGCGGCTGCACACGCAACAGAGGGCCATCAATGAGAACCTGTGTGACTATGGCACCAGGACAGGGTCAGGGGAGCTATTTTTTTTCCCCACACCAGTGGGCCATGATCAGGGATGCATGCACTGTCCTGTCACCATTTGAGGAGGCCACAAGGATAGTGAGCAGTGACAGTGCATGCATCAGTGACACTGTCCCCCTTGTCCACCTGTTGGAGCACACGCTGCATGCAATAATGGACAGGACACTTGAGGCAGAAGAGAGGCAGGAAGAGGAGGACTTCCTTAGCTATCAAGGCCCCCTTTATCCAGATAGTGTTCCTGCGTGCCCGCCGATCACACAGGAAGGGGAGGAGGAGGAAGAGGAGGATTGTGTCAGCATGGAGGTGGAGCCTGGCACTCAGCATCAGCAGCAGTCTTTAAGGATCATTTACAGTCCCAAGAAACCCATGGACTTGAACGTGGCTGGGAGGAGGTGGCTGCAGATCATGACGTCCTTAGTGACCCAGAGGACTCCGGACCAAATGCCTCAGCAAACCTACGCTGCATGGCCTCCCTGATCGTGCAAAGCTTGCAGAAGGATCCTCATATTCGTGGTATCAAGGAGAGGGATCAATACTGGCTGGCAACCCTCCTTGATCCACGTTACAAGGGTAAGGTTGTGGACCTTATCTTGCCGTCGCAGAGGGAGCAGAGGATGAAACATCTTCGGGAGGCCTTGCAGAAAGGTCTGTGCAACACGTTCCCAGAGACTGGGAGGTTACAAACTCCTGTTCCTGGATAATGTGTTGCTGAGGCTTCGGTCAGTCAAAGAAGGAGCTGTGGAGAAGGTGGCCATCTGACCGATGCGTTCAGACAATTTTTTAGTCCACAGCCCCAAGGTATGATCGGTTCCAGCAACCATCGTCAGCGTCTGTTTTACATGGTGCAAGAATACCTAGGGGCAAGATCTGACTTGGACACCTTTCCCACCGAAAATCCTCTGGGTTACTGGGTCTTGAGGATGGATCACTGGCCAGAGCTTGCACAGTATGCAGTTGAGCTACTGGCCTGTCCTGCATCCAGCGTTCTTTCGGAATGCACATTCGGTGCTGCTGGAGGCTTTGTAACCGATCATAGGGTGCGCCTGTCCACCGACTCAGTCAATCGACTGACCTTCATAAAAATGAATCAGTCTAGGATCACCACCAGCTACCAAGCACCTGATGCTGATGTAACTGAATACTTTTTTTTGAAATGTCAGATCCCTTCAAGACTGCCTGTGCTGATGCTGAGTGACTATCCTGTTATGCTGAGTGACTATCCTCTTCCTCCTCAATAATCATGCTGATAGCTTGTAAGAATATTTTTGGTTCAGGGCACTGCCACCAGTGGCTAAGGCCCAATTTTTCAGCCCCTGTTAAACAGGGGCATGTAATTACAATTTTTGATGCAATATTTTGCAAGGAGAGTTAGTTGCTGCACTCCACATAGAGTATCTGTGAGGGTTTGCAGTGTTGTGGCACCAGCACCAGTGCCTAAGGCCCAATTTTTCAGCCCCTGTTTAACAGGGGCGTGTAATTACAATTTTTGATGTAACATTTTGCAGGAGGGCTCATTCCTGCGCTCCAACTAGAGTATCTGTGAGGGGTTGCAGTGTTGTGGCACCAGTGCCTAAAGCCCAATTTTTCTGCCCCTGTTCAACAGGTGCATGTAATTACAATTCTTGATCTAATATTTTACAGCAGGGCCCGTTCCAGCGCCCCCCAAGAGTAATTGTGAGGACTTAGTGTTGTGACAACACCACCACCACCACCACCAAAGACCCAATTTTTCTGCCCCTGTTCAACAGGTGCATGTAATTACAATTCTTGATCTAATATTTCACAGCAGGGCCCATTTCTGCGCTCACCAAGAGTAACTGTGAGGACTTACAGTGTTGTGGCACCAGCACCACCACCACCAAAGGCCCAATTTTTCTGACCCTGTTCAACAGGGGCATGTAATTACAATTCTTGATCTAATATTTCACAGCAGGGCCCGTTCCTGCACCCACCAAGAGTAACTGTGAGGGCTTACAGTGTTGTGGCAACACCAACACCTAAGGCCCCAATTTCTGCAGAATATATAGGGCAGGCCCCTACTTTCAAACATCCAAACGACTCCTACTTGCAAACGGAAGGAGACAACAGGAAGTGAGATGAAATCTACCCCTAGGAAGGGAAATTCTCTCCTATAAGAGTTAATATGGGAAAAACGTGTCTCCTCTCCACTGATGCTTTATCAACAATCCTTGTTTCACTAAAAACCCCAACTTGTCAAAAAACATTTGTCATTGGGACAGAAAGTGAGGTGAAATCTTCTGAAGAGGTGCACAGACAGCAAAACAAATGTCACAGGGGTGATAACCCTTCCCTATGTTTTCCAAAAAGCTTAAAATAGATTTTTTGGCTGGAGCTACACTTTAAAAATGTACCAGTTCAAAATTACAAACAGATTCTACTTAACAACAAACCTACAGTCCCTGTCTTGTTTGCACCGCCTGTATACTGCTGTTCAGAGTATAGAGGGCCTGGGGGCCCCACGCCTTTCCTTTTTTTTAATTTGGATGCGGGGTTCCCCTTAGGCCTAGTAATGGACTGGGGGGTGTACCCATGCCGTTTGTCTCACTGATTTTCATCCATATTGCCGGGACTCGACATTACATTAAAGCCGCAAGCAGTTTTAAATGACTTTTATTCCTTTAAAAATGTCATTTTGTGCAGGGACTGTTCTAAGCACGGGAAACACGCGCCACTTTTGCAGGCATACTGTAGACACCCCCCAGGTACGATACTTAAAGGAATATTTCACTTTTTTTCACTTTAAACATCATTAAAATCATTGCTCCCGAAAAAGCGTCAGTTTTTAAAACTTTTTTTGCATTGATACATGTCCCCTGGGGCAGGACCGGGGTCCCCAAACCCTTTTTTGGACAATACCATGCAAATTAGCCTTTAAAATTAGCACTTTTGATTTTGAATGTTCGAGTCCCATAGACGTCAATGGGGTTCTAAAGTTCTCACAAATTTTGTCTGTTCGCAGGTTCTGGTGCGAACAGAACCGGGGGGTGTTTGGCTCATCCCTACCCGGGATAATTCAGGCTCACTGTATGGACACAACCTCCAGAAGGATGTTCAGGATGGTGGATGCCAGCAGATGGTGCCGCCGCATGTGTCTCAAGCCTCGTTATGGCAAACCGAAGGCGGAAGTGACATGAATTCAGATTGATAACCTACAAAAAATGGCGCCGTCGCTAGTTAGACACAAACCTGGAAAAATGAATCTAGAAGCTGTGTCAACATCAGCAAGGGCAATGATTCACAATGTCCACATGTATTTGTCCCTAGCCTAATTTAAACAGGCAGGAAAATGTGAATTAAAAAAAAGTAAAAAATAAATGACCTAAAACAACCAACAAAATGTTCATGAATGAGACATAGATCTCAGAGTCACATCTCGGAAATGACGCCATATACCGGAAGAGACTGTATTTTCCAGCGCTTACATCTTAATGGTTCATGTGGAATAATTACAGACAGTGTTGTGTTCAACATAATTATGGGAAAAAATCATATATGTCATGATATGCAAATATAAAAAATGTAAAAGACATTAAAAAAAGGAAAATTATAAGTAATCATATAGTAATAATTCACGTCGCTTCTGCCTCCAGTTTGCCATAACGATGCTTGAGACGCATGCAACAGCGCCGCCTTGACTGAAACTGGAAGTGACTTTAGAATCGTACAGCGTGTCAGAGAGAGCTGCTGTTCATCAAGGGGGTACCCATTACCAATAAATAGACAGTGACTACAGTGGAACAGCACCCCAGATGATGCCTTATGAGGCAAAATGCGTTGGGAGGTTATGCTGATTCCACTGTTACTGTCCTTTTACAAGAGCTTTTTATACCATGGAAATGTGAGTGTAACGGAATTACGCTATGTGCCTTCCTTCTTCTTTTTGTTTATTTAACCACTTCAGCCCCGGAAGGATTTACCCCCTTCCTGACCAGAGCACTTTTTACAATTTGGCACTGCGTCGCTTTAACTGCTAATTGCGCGGTCATGCAATGCTGTACCCAAATGAAATTTGCGTCCTTTTCTTCCCACAAATAGAGCTTTCTTTTGATGGTATTTGATCACCTCTGCGGTTTTTATTTTTTGCGCTATAAACGGAAAAAGACCGAAATATTTGAAAAAAAATGAAATTTTCTACTTTTTGTTATAAAAAAAATCAAATAAACTCAACTTTAGTCATACATTTAGGCCAAAATGTATTCGGCCACATGTCTTTGGTAAAAAAAATGTCAATAAGCGTATATTTATTGGTTTGCGCAAAAGTTTATAGCGTCTACAAACTAGGGTACATTTTCTGTAATTTACACAGCTTTTAGTTTATGACTGCCTATGTCATTTCTTGAGGTGCTCAAATGGCAGGGCAGTACAAACCCCCCCAAATGACCCCACGTTGGAAAGTAGACACCCCAAGGAAATTGCTAAGAGGCATGTTGAGCCCATTGAATATTAATTTTTTTGTCCCAAGTGATTGAATAATGACAAAAAAAAAAAATTACAAAAAGTTGTCACTAAATTATACATTGCTCACACAGGCCATGGGCATATGTGGAATTGCACCCCAAAATACATTCAGCTGCTTCTCCTGAGTATGGGGATACCAGATGTGTGGGACTTTTTGGGAGCCTAGCCGCGTACGGGGCCCCAAAAACCAATCACCGCCTTCAGGATTTCTAAGGGCGTAAATTTTTGATTTCACTCCTCACTACCTATCACAGTTTTGAGGGCCATAAAATGCCCAGATGGCACAACCCCCCCAAATGACCCCATTTTGGAAAGTAGGCACCCCAAGCTATTTGCTGAGAGGCATGTTGAGTCCATGGAATATTTAATATTTTGACACAAGTTGCGGGAAATTGACAATTTTTTTTTTTTTGCACAAAGTTGTATACCTCTCAGCAAATAGCTTGGGGTGTCTACTTTCCAAAATAGGGTCATTGGGGGGGGGGGGTTGTGCCACCTGGGTATTCCATGGCCTCCAAAACTGTGAAAGGCAGTGAAGAGTGAAATCAAAAATTTACGCCCTTAGAAAGCCTGAAGGCGGTGCTTGGTTTTTGGGGTCCCGTGCACAGCTGGGCTCCCAAAAAGTCTCACATATGTGGTATCCCCGTACTCAGGAGAAGCAACAGAATGTATTTTGGGGTGTAATTTCACATATTCCCATGGCATGTTTGAGCAATATATCATTTAGTGACAACTTTGTGCAAAAAAAAAATCTTTTTCCCGCAACTTGTGTCACAATATAAAATATTCCATGGACTTGGCATGCCTCTCAGCAAATAGCTTGGGGTGTCTACTTTCCAAAATGGGGTCATTTGGGGGAGTTTGAACTGTCCTGGCATTTTATGCACAACATTTAGAAGCTTATGTCACACATTACCCATTCTTCTAACCACATGAAGACAAAGCCCTTTCTGACACTTTTTGTTTACATGAAAAAAATTTTTTTTTTTTGCAAGAAAATTACTTTGAACCCCCAAACATTATATATTTTTTTAAAGCAAATGCCCTACAGATTAAAATGGTGGGTGTTTCATTTTTGTTTTTCACACAGTATTTGCGCAGCGATTTTTCAAACACATTTTTTGGGGAAAAAACACACTTTTTTAAAATTTTAATGCACTAAAACAAACTATATTGCCCAAATGTTTGATGAAATAAAAAAGATGATCTTAGGCCGAGTACATGGATACCAAACATGACATGCTTTAAAATTGCGCACAAACGTGCAGTGGCAACAAAATAAATAAATTTTTAAAAGCGCTTAAAAGCCTTTACAGGTTACCACTTTAGATTTACAGAGGAGGTCTACTGCTAAAATTACTACCCTTGATCTGACCTTCGCGGTGATACCTCACATGCATGGTGCAATTGCTGTTTACATTTGACGCCAGATCGACGCTTGCGTTCGCCTTAGCGTGAGAGCAGGGGTGCTTTTTTTTTTTCTTTATTATTTTTTTGCTTTTTTATTTAATTTTTAAACTGTTCCTTTCATTTTTTTAAATCATTTTTATTGTTATCTCAGGGAATGTAAATATCCCTTATGATAGCAATAGGTAGTGACAGGTACTCTTTTTTGAAAAAATTGGGGTCTATTAGACCCTAGATCTCTCCTCTGCCCTCAAAGCATCTGACCACACCAAGAACAGTGTGATAAAATGGTTTCCCAATTTCCCAATGGCGCTGTTTACATCCGGCGAAATCTAAGTCATGAAATGCTTGTAGCTTTCGGTTTCTTAGGCCCAAGAGATGTTTGGAGCCACTCTGGTCTCTGATCAGCTCTATGGTCAGCTGGCTGAATCACCGGCTGCATTCTCAGGTTCCCTGTTGAGACAGGAGAGCCAGAGAAAAACAAGGAAGACAGTGGGGGGGGGGCATTCCCTCTCACTGCTTGTAAAAGCAGTCTAGAGACTAATTAGCCGCTAGGATTGCTTTTACATGAAAGCCGACCGCTGGCTGAAAAGAATGATACCAAGATGATACCTAAACCTGCAGGCATCATTCTGGTATAACCACTCAAAGTCGTGAATTGCATACCTGAAGACAATAAAACACAGTAAACGGTGAAGTATAAAAAATTGCATACCTGAAAAGCAAGCATGATAAAACATAATAACAATAAAACATTGCAGAATAGAATACAGTAAAAAAGGGCAGAACAATAGAAAGAGAATAGAGAGAGAGAGAACAATGAAACGACAACTATTTTTTTAAATTTTATATATTTTTTTGTTTTTTGTTTTTTACACTTTTTTTGTAACTGTAACTTTTATAACTGTAACCGGTTTCAGGTTCCAGGAAGGGCACTATGGGCACGACGGGCCTGTGTTTGTCTTCTTCTTGGTGGCAGCGGGACACTACTTGTGCTTGCCACCTCCCCAACTTGAACTGCACTTATGAGACTCGCCACGTCACCAAATGTTACTGCAGTGCTGGTTTGACTACGTCCGGGGTGTACTAGGCCGCTGGTGCTTGCCAGTTCACCAAAACACTACCAAAAAAACTGTTAGCGATTGCAGGGATCAGGCCTGACTCTGCGAATGCTGCAGTTATGAGTTTAGTGTTTTGTAAGTGACAGTGATCGATCGATACTGCACTTGGGTGGGCTGGGCTGGGCCGGGCGAAGGGACAAAACGCAGGTGCTAGCAGGTATCTGGGCTGATCCTGCTAACACTGCATTTTTGGGAACCCTAAACTGCTGGGGACGCTAGTATAGATCTGATTGGATCAGATATTGATCCGTTCAGATACTATACCACTAAGGGAGGCGTATGCTGCGTGCGTGGGTGTTAGTGGTACTGGCGCTAATCTGACGCTGCCTGAGGTGACGCATATCACCGCTGGGCGATCAGGGGGCTAAACCTTTATTCGGTAATAAACGGTGGGTGCCCTGACACTATAAAAAATAAACGAACTAACCAGTGTCACCCGTAACAGTTATACGGTGATCACTGGTGAAAGGGTTAACTAGGGGGCAATCAAGGGGTTAAAACCTTTATTAGGTAGTATACGGGGGTCCCTGACGCTATAAAACGCTGACGGTGAACCTAAATATTTACCTCCCTAACTAGCGTCACCAGTGACACTAATACAGCAATCAGAAAAATGATCGCTTAGTGACACTGGCGACGGGGGGGGGTGATCAAGGGGTTAAAACTTTATTAGGGGGGGTCAGGGGGGTACCCTACACCTAAAGGGGGCTAACACTAACTGCCCTACCACACTAACTGTCACAAACTGACACCAATGCAGTAATCAAAAAAAAAAAAAAAACTGCTTGGTGTCAGTGTGACAGGGGGGGTGATTGAGGGGTAAAGGGGGGTAAAGAGGGGTGTAATGTGTGCCTGGCATGTTCTACTGTGTGTGTGTGTGTTTGTGCACTCACATTGAAGTCTTCTATCCTCGGCGCCGGAACAGAAAATACCGAGCCGAGGAGAGATGACATCATTTCCTCTGCTGCTGTTTAGCATACAGCAGCAGAGGAATGATCCCATTTGCTGGGAGCGATCGCGAGGGGGGGCCACGAATGGATGTCCTCCCCCTCACCTCCGATCGCCGGGGGACAAACGCCGACCACCTCGGGCACCGGGGGGTCCGATTGGATCCCCGCCCGCGGGAGGAAGATCACGTACAGGTACGTGATTCTGCCTGCCCGTGCCATTCTGCCGCAGTATATCTGCGTGAGGCGGTCGGCAAGTGGTTAAATGGTTGGGCTGATTGCCCGTTCTGATCTTATCTGCTGACATCCACCGTCCTGAACATCCTTCTGGAGGTTGTGTCCATACAGTGAGCCTAAACCATCCCGGGTACTTCACAAAGTTTGATTGACTCATTGGGTGTACACCTATATGAGTTCAATCCCTCTGGTAAGTGATTGGTGCTTCTGGTGGTTGATTTCCTATCAATTCACATCATTATTTTTTGTTGCACATTTATGATTCAATTGATTGACACTAATTATATTGGACTATATATTGGATTTCTTTCACTCTTAAGGACTTTTCTTGGTTCAAAATTTTTTCTTATGAACACTTTTTTGTATTTTTGTATATTGAGTTTATGTCATTATTATACTTAATTTTTTTAACATAATTGATTTTAGTTCCGTTCTAAAATCACTTATTTGTTAGCGCTGCACTTTTCCAATCTTTTTTGGAAATTGAAGAGAAATGCTTAAATAATGCATTACAATTTAACTACACCCATTAGATTTTAGACAACTAAAATGAGTTTTAGTTGAATAAAATTAGTTTTGGTCGACTAAAATGTACTGAAGATTTAGTCGACTAAATAGGACTAAAGCTAAAACACTTGCAGAGGACTAAAATAGGACTAAAATTAAAATGTTACTAAATCAAAATTTGCTGCCAAAAAAAAAACTGGTACTGTCTTTCATGCGCCACTGGCCTTAAGGGATTGCCCGGGTCATATTATGAGGGAGGATTTATGTTTGATAAATTCTAAGCGGATTCCCTTGAAATTTAGGGACCAGGCCTGGCTTGCTTTCCATGGTAGGCTCTATGTGAGGGTGAACGTGAAATGCCGCTCTTTGGACAATCATGGTTGTCCAAGAGAGGAGTGTCAGGTTGAAGTGGAAACCATGGACCAATTCTTGCTTCAGTACCCTTTCAATGTAGATGTCTATAACAAGTTGGGGAGGGCTCTGAATATTCCTCTCTTGCCTAGCATGTCTTATGCTGAGTGGGTGTATGGAGCATTGCAGAATTGCAAGGGATTTGATTTGGACACTCTTTTTCTAGTCAGCTTAGTAGTCAGATATTACACCTGGAATGCACAGTCCTTCGGCAGAAAGTCCTTCCTGTTCCAGTGGTGGTATGTGAGATTCTTGGTGAGATAGGGAATATTTGGGGTCTTGAGAAAGACAGATGGCAGCAAAGGGTCTGTATAAAGACGTGGAAGAATATCAGGCCTGTAGCTGCACTTTGTTGATCTCTGGGTGTTGGGTTCTTTCCCTGTTTTCTCTCTGGATACTCCCTTAGATTTTGAAGGATAAGCATCAGTTTTAAGAAAGGCTATGCACACATGATAATCTATGGGGTTGATTTACTAAAGGCAAATAGGCTGTGCACTTTGCAAAGTGCAGTTGCTCTCTGTGAGTGCAGTTGCTCCAAAACATAATAAATGAGGTAAGGCTTCACTTTTGAAAGAGTACCCAATCATGACCAAGGAAAATAAAGAAAATGCATTAATGCTTGCACATGATTGGATGATGGCAGTCAGCAGAGTTTCTGCTCATTTACTAAGCTCTGGAGCAACTGCACTTGCAGAGGGCAATTGCATTTTGCAAGGTGCACAGTCTTTTTCCCTTTAGTAAATAAACCCCTATGTTTCTTGGTCTGAATGTAAATAACGTTTGAGTAATATTGTTTAGAATGTAAAAAAAAAAAAAAAAGAAGATTTTAAATAGTTATTTTTTGTATTTTTGTAAATAAAAAGTTGAGATGTGTTTCTTGTTTGCAAGATTCTCAAAATAAAAAAATTGCCAACTCAATATTGAACCCCACAGACTAAGAATGGGATGCCATTAAAGTTCATGTGTGTGTAAAGGCAGGTGTCACAATACTTTTGACAATATAGTGTATATGCGAACATCTCCTTATCACTATCTACTGACCAAATTGATAACTACAATAAAATGAGAGAGATTTGCATACTAAATGGAGATGGCCACCAAAACAATATAAAAAAAATTATGAAATAAAAAAAATAAAAATCAAACAATAAAATAATAAAAAATATGGAAAGAAAAATTAGGTAAAATAAAAAAATAAAATAAAAATATGGGTTAATAGATAACCTTTCAAAAATCTGTCAGAAAACAATTGAGGTAGATTTCTTTTTTCATATTTTTATTTAATTTGAGTAGGATTTTGGGAAAAACGTCCTACAAATGGCCAGCTTCAGGAGACTGAACTCTCATTGCATCAAAACTTACCCTAGGTTCACAACGATGCGGTTATCAGGCGCGTTTTGCATTTCAGATTTTTGAACATGCTTTTTTGATGCGCCTTTGCATGCATTTTTTTCCCCTCTAACAAACTGTTTATAGCTGGTCGTTAAGGAGTGGGCCGGCAATCCCACCACCACATCCTTAACAACCGATGAGTCATCAGCTGTCAGCAGGGTTCCTGGCAAGAATTTCCGGCAATAAAAAAAATCTGCAAAAAAACAGTGTGGGTCCCCCCCAATCCATACCAGGTCCTTCAGGTCTGGTATAGATTTTGAGGGGAACCCGATACAATTTTTTTTTTTAATGGCGTGAGGTCCCCCCCACAAAATCCATACCAGACCCTTATCTGAGGATGCAGCCCGAAAGTTTAGGAAAGGGAGGGGACGAGCAAGCGCCCCCCCCCTTAACCATGCTAGGCCACATGCCTTTAACATGGGGGTGCTTTGCGGTGGGGGGAGCTCTGATATATAGTCAATCACAATGTGTTTTTTGACAATTTTTTTTATTATTGCTGGCAATTCTTGTTGATGACTCATCGGTTGTTAACCGCTTGCCGCCCGCCGGCCATCACATGGTGGCTCTCGTTCTGGGAGGGCGTCATATGACCTCCCTCCATTTAAACAGGGAATGCACGCAATCATGTGCGCGCATCCCTGTTCCTTCGGTGGCGGAGTGTCACGGAGACACCGCTCGCCACCGAGGGGGGTGAACAGCCATTGGGCATGGCTGTTTACCACATGATTGGCTGTGATAAAGTCACAGCCCATCACAGGTTGCCCATGCGCGCAAACTGAAGCATGCTGCGCATGCACGTCGGTGGCGGCATGTTCACTGCTCCTCACCAACGCTGGTAAACAGCCATTGGCCGGTGGCTGTTTACCACGTGATCGGCTGTGATCATTTCACAGCCGATCACTAAATGTCAACAAACTGCGGTAACGAGATGTTATCGGGTTCTCCTCCTCACACACCGATCGTGTGTGAGAAGGAGATTGTGGTAACATCTCGTTACCGCTTACAGTGTACACCAATCACACTGATTGCCCCCCAATAAAGAGGACCTGTCACCACCCATCAAAGTACCTGTCACAGTTTATCTGAGTACCTGTCACAGACCATAAGAGTACCTGAATACCTGTCACCATCCATCAGAGTACCCGAGAACCTGTTACAGTCCATCAGAGTACCCAAGTACCTGTCACAGTCCATCAGAGTACCCGAGAACCTGTCACAGTCCATCTGAGTACCCGAGTACCTGTTACAGTTGATCTGAGTACCAGAGTACCTGACTACCTGTCACAGTCCATATGAGTACCTGAGTACCTGTCACAGTCCATATGAGTACCTGAGTACCTGTCACAGTCCAAATGAGTACCAAGTACCTGAGTACTGGTCACCGCCCTTCAGAGTACCTGAATACCAGTCACCAGCCCATCAGAGTACCCGAGTGCCTATCTGTAGCCCATCAGAGTACCCGAGTACCTGTCACCAGGCCATCAGTGTACCCGATTACCTGTCACCAGGCCATCAGAGTATTATTATTATTATTATTATTATTATACAATATTTATATAGCGCCAACAGTTTACGTAGCGCTTTACAACTTGAGGGTAGACAGTACAAGTACAATACAATTTGATACAGTAGGAATCAGAGGGCCCTGCTCCTTAGAGCTTACAATCTAAGAGGGGAGGTCAAGAGATACAAGAGGTAATAACTGTGGGTGATGTGCTGATTGAGAAGATAAATGTACAGTTGTTAGGTGGGGGCCAGATAGGCTTCTCTGAAGAGATGAGTTTTCAGGGATCGTCTGAAAGTGGATAAAGTAGGAGAAAAACGGACGGATTGGGGTAGAGCATTCCAGAGGATGGGGGAGGCTCTGGAGAAGTCCTGAAGGCGAGCATGGGATGAGGTGACAAGGGAGTTTGAGAGCAGGAGGTCTTGGGAGGAGCGAAGAGAACGATTAGGTTGGTATTTTGTGACTAGGTTAGAGATGTAGCTAGGGGCCAAGTTGTGGATGGCTTTGTAAGTTATAGTTAGTATCTTGAATTTAATTCGGTGACTGAGTGGCAGCCAATGGAGGGATTGGCAGAGGGGTGTAGCAGACGCTGAGCGGTTTGTGTGGTGGATGAGCCTGGCCGCAGCGTTCATGATGGACTGAAGTGGGGATAGCCTATTTAGAGGTAAACCAATGAGGAGGGAGTTGCAGTAGTCAAGGCGGGAGATGACCAGGGAGTGGATTAGAAGCTTTGTGGTGTCAATGGTTAGGAAGGGGCGTATCTTGGAGATGTTGCGAAGACAGAGGCGGCAAGCTTTGGATAGTGATAGAATGTGGGGTCGAAAGGTTAGTTCAGAGTCCAGGATTACACCTAGGACCTTGGCGTGGGGAGATGGGTTGATAGTTGAGCCGTTGATCTTGACAGGGAGATCAGGGGAAGTGGCACCTGAGGGAGGAAATATCATGAGCTCGGTTTTGGATAGGTTGAGTTTGAGAAAGTGATGTGACATCCAGGCTGATATGTCTGCTAATAAGTTGGTAATGCGTGAGGAGACAGATGGAGAGAGCTGGGGGGTGGAGAGATAGATTTGGGTGTCATCAGCGTACCCTAGTACCTGTCACCAGCCCATCAGAGTACCTGAGTACCTGTCACCAGCCCATCAGAGTACCCGAGTACCTGTCACCAGCCCAACAAAGTAACCGAGTACCTGTCACCAGCCCATCAGAGTAACCGAGTACCTGTCACCAGCCCATCAGAGTACCCGAGTACCTGTCTGCAGCTCATCAAGTTACCCGAGTACCTGTCTCCAAGCCATCGGAGTACCCGAGTACCTATCAGCAGCCCATCAGAGTACCTGAGTACCTATTTGCAGCCCATGCCTCATAGAATATACGTTGGGGTGTTAGCTTTCTAAAATGGGGTCATTTTGTGGGTAATTCCACTGGGCTGGTGCTCAAGGACCTTCAAAAGTGTGATAGGTAGGAATGAAATGAGATGTGTAATTTATGCTCCTAGAACACCTGAAGGTACTACTTCAGTGTTGGACCTCTCTATGTGGCCATGCTGTGTAAAAGTCTCACACATGTGGTATCACCATACTCGGGAAGAGTAGCAGAATTAATTTTGGGGTGTAATTTTTGCTATATACATGCTATGTGTTAGAAATATCTTATAAATTGACAACTTTGTGTAAAAAAAATGCGTTTTCATTTTTTTTCCATATTTTCCAAAAACTTCTGGAAAAAAATGAACCGTTCAAAAGACTCACTTTGTCTCATAGATTATACGTTGGGGTGTTTGCTTTCCAAAATAGGGTCATTTTGTGGGAAATTCCATTTTCCTGGTGCCTCCAGGGCCTTCACAAATGTAATAGGTGGTTGAGAAATTAGATATGTAATTTATGCTCATAGAACACCTGAAGGTGCTACTGAAATTTTGGTCCTTTGTATGTGGCCAGGCTGTGTAAAAGTCTCACACATGTGGTATTGCCATACTCAGGAAGAGTAGCAGAATGTATTTTGGGGTGTAATTTGTTGTATGCATATGCTGTGTGTGAGAAATAACCTGATAATATGACAATTTTGTAAAAAAAAATCTTCTTTTTGCAAAGAATTGTGGGAAAAAACGACAACTTAAAAAAACTCACCATGCTGCTTACTTAACACCTTGGAATGTCTACTTTCTAAAAAGGGGTCATTGGGGGGGTTGTACTTTCCTTACTTGTTAGTGTCTCAAGAAATGAGATTCACCTGATGTACTGATCAGATGTGATCAATTTTCAGTGATTGGCACCATAGTTTGTAGACTCTATAACTTTCACAAAGACCAAATAATATCCAGTAATTTGGGTTATTTTTACCAAAGATATGTAGCAGTATAAATTTTGGCCAAAATTTATGAAGAAAAATTACTAATTAGCAACATTTTATGACAGAAACTGAAAATTTACGGTCTTTTTTTATTTATAGCACAAAAAAATAAAAAACCACTAGTGATTAAATCCCACCAAAAGAAAGCTCTACTTGTGTGAAAAAAAGGACATAAGTCTCATATGGGTACAGTGTAGCATGACTGAGTAATTGTCCTTTAAACTGTGAGAGTGCTGAAAGCTGAAAATTGGTCTGGGCAGGAAGGGGGTGTAAGTGCACTGTATTGAGGTGGTTAAGGACACTGTGGCCGTTCCTTAACATGGAGTTATTCACAGTTTGTTAGGAACAAAAAAAAAAAGTGCAAAATGCATGTAAAACCCCCCAAAAAAGCAACACTTGAAGTCTATTACAGGCAAAACACAATCTGCTGTGAGGGAAAAAAGTCCCTGACCCTTTTCAAAAACGCATCTGCTGAAGAACCCATACATGTGAACATATACCATAGGAAGCCATGTTAAATGGACTGTAGTGCACTTCTGCAAACTGCAAAACACACTAAAAATGCATTGGTGTGGACTCACCACTTTTTAAGTAACCAGACATTCCACTTTAAATTCCTTAACCACTTCAAGCCAAGGATTTACCCCCTTATTGGCCAGGCCATTTTTTGCGATACGGCACTGCGTCACTTTAACTGACAATTGCGTGGTCGTGTGACGTTGTACCAAAACAAAATTGATGTCCTTTTTTTCCCACAAATAAAGCTTTCTTTTGGTGGTATTTGGTTACCTCTGTAGTTTTAATTTTTTGCGCTATAAACAAAAAAATAGCGGGCATTTAAAAAAAAAAAAAAAACTATATTTTTTACTTTCTGCTAGAATACATATCCAAAAAAAATATAGAAAAAAAACAAATTTAGTCATCGGTTTAGGCCAATATGTATTCTGCTACATATTTTTAGTAAAAAAAAATAAGCGTATATTGATTGGTTTGCTCAAAAGTTATAGCGTCTTCAAAATAGGGAAAAGATTTAGGGACTTTTCTTTTTTTTTATTGTTTTTACTAGTATAGACGGGCATCATCGATTTTTAGCGGGACTGTGACATTGCGGTGGACAAATCTGACCCTAAGTGACACTTTTTGGTGACCAGTGACACCAATACAGTGATCAGTGCTATAAAAATCCACTGATTACTGTATAAATGGGACTGGCAGGGAAGGAGTTAACACTAGGGGACGATCAAGGGTATAAGTGTTCCTTAGGGAGGTGTTTCTAACTGTCAGGGAGATGGAATGACTGGGAATATAGAGAGATCGCTGTTCCTGATCACTAGAAACAGCTGATCTCTCTCTCCTCCCCTGTCAGAATGGGGATCTGCCTTGTTTACATCCCCATTCTGCCTCTCTTCATCGCGATCGTGGGTGGCCGGCGGACATCGAGTCCGCTGGACCCGCAGGTTAGCTCCCATGGTGCATTACGCGTGCGCCCGCAGTACTACATGCACAGACCGACGTACAGGTACGTTGGTTTGTGCAGGCAAGCCGCCTTGCCGCAGTATACAGTATATGCAGAAGGCATTCAGCAAGTGGTTAAATAAATTAGAGAAAACATGTCAATATCTTCTTATACTTACCATGTTCCCAAAAGTCCCTTTCATTATGGTTTAAAATGGTATTAAATTATGGTATTAATATATTGCAGCTTCCCAATCCTTATATGTGGTGGCTGCATGAGTTTTATTTTTTTTTAAGCTTTTTTCCCATTATTCCACTTGGTGATCCAGCCCCCCCAGGTGCAAAATGTGGCACCAGAGGGGGGGTTAGATTAGCGGAAGTTCCACTTTTGGGTGGAACTCCGCTTTAAAGGACATATCCTGCCACAATAACATTTGTGGCATATCTGAAACAGTACTAGTACAGCAATCTGATTTTAACCGATATGAGCAGGAAATGACCTCTACATTACTGCAAGACCTTGATCCTATGGAAATGATCATAGACTGTATCAACCGCCCCAACCCAGACCTCTACATTTCCCAGACACTGCACCTAGAGATGTTTTAATAAGGATTCACTTTTTTCATATAAAAGAAAAATTGCTTGCCAATTTAAGAATTCTGGGCACTTTGCCCAACTCTTACGCAGATCTACAGTTTTACGCTGATCTATCACAACAGACAGTGCAATTAACAAGACAGCTCAGTATTGTTATGAACGCATTATGGGATTTATCCCACTGGGGATATCCCAGTAAGCTCTCTTAATCAACTAGAATGGTTACTCACATATCATTGTAACTCTATAAAAATGTTTGAGTCTACTTGGGGCATCATTCCCAGATTACAAGGATAACTTGCCACAAATTTGTGGCAGTCCTTAAATGTACTGTAAGCTCTGCAAGCCACAGTGAACCCTACGGTGTGATGACTATTGCACAACATAACCGAACCAGAACTTGCAACAGACTTGCAGAATTTTTGCAAAGAAAGTTGATCTGGAGTCATGCAATGCAGGCTTGCTGCAATTGTGCAACAAACTTGTGGAACCTGGCAAGTCTAGCAATAGCTTACCAAGTCATTTTCAAACTTGCAGTGGGTTCCTGATCCTTCTGCTTCCTATAAATCACACCAAGACCTGGAAAAAGTACACCCCCAGATTGATATCAAGTATCTCAGAGTGCCAAGCGAAACCTCAGTGATTATTATCTACCTACTTGTGTAGACATGGAACTGCCCTCTCTGAATCCAGCACTACTGATGAGACTAGGTTCACAGAACTTGTTCCTCCCATACTTCTTGACACTGCACTTAAATTGTAGAAACCTAGTGTCTACTGGCTGCTGTCCTGGTCATATGTACGTGCATTTCTCATACTAATTAGGACCTAAATTCCTTTCCATCGACACAAAAGGCCTTAATCACCCGGCTAAATGTGTTTCCATGTGGAAGACAGCTCAGGACTACTGTATAAATGCAACATTTTGTGTGTTCAAGAAACATATTTTCATCAGAATGCTTCTCCTCCTTGCACTAACAATCTCTGGTGGTATTATCTATAAATGGTAATTTTCCATTCTATTCTCTGAATTTATGAATGCATCCAGCTATTTTTTAAACAATCTATTGTCCTGGCTAGAGCTATTTATTGAGGGAGTCTCCACATTTCTTGCTGGGAAGAAGCCTTTTTGTATGTGGAGATTACATCTCTTATACTCCAAACATAAAGGGTGCCCCCGTGTCATTTGTAATCATCTTGAATATCTCTGCACCAGATTCTCCAAATGAGCTACTTATATATATTTATACATGATGAGCATACCTCCTCTTAATTGCTTCTTCTCAAGAGAGAATACATTGAGCTCAGCTAATTTTTCCTCATAGTTGAGGTCCTTCGTGTCTAATCAGTTTGGTTGCTCTGTACTTTCTCAAGTTCCCTTTTTTTTAACTGGTGCTAAAAATTTGGATTGAATATTCCAGATCGGGTTTTACTAATGCTTCTTAAAATGGGCAAAATTATGCCTCTCTCTCTCTCTCTCCCAAAAATTTTATCCACATGTTGGAGGAATTGTGGAATCCCCGAACACACTATTTCATATTATGTAGTCATGCCCCTCCCTATCAAACTTTTGGCCAGCAATCTTCTGTTTTAATATCACAAGTGGTGGAAATACCATTCCCCATTACTCCTGGAATGACTTTATTGTTGATGGGTATTGATTTGGTTCCTCCCACCCTGAGGAGAGTGGTGACCCACACATTTCTTGCAGAGCGCCTAGCACTGGTAAGACACTGAAAGGACTCAAAAATCCAAATTATAGGAGAAGTAATCCAGACGACCCAAATGCATGCCACTTATGAGATACTTTTTTGCCTCCTCTATGGGTAAATATCATGCAGCTATTAATTCCTGGAAACCTTGGACAGAATGGTATAATAGATACACACTTACTGAACAATGAATCTCTTTTCAACTGGTTTTGGCCATTTGGCTAAGCATTATTGACTATGATGATTACTAATATGTGATGCTGACTGTGTTATAAACATGAAAAATGTATTATGTATTATTTCTTTCTTCTTAACTCCAATGCCCCGTACACACGGTCGGATTTTCCGACGGAAAATGTGCGATCGGAGAGTGTTGTCAGAAAATCCGACCGTGTGTGGGCTCCATCGGACTTTTTCCATCGGATTTTCCGGCACACAAAGTTTGAGAGCATGCTATAAAATTTTCCGACAACAAAATCCGATCCTTTAAATTCTGACCGTGTGTAGACAAATCCGACGGACAAAGTGCCACGCATGCTCAGAATAAATTGAGACGAAAGCAATTGGCTATTGCCCTGTTTATAGTCCCGACGTATGTGTTTTACGTCACTGTGTTCAGAACGATCGGATTTTCTGACAATTTTGTGTGACCGTGTGTATGCAAGACAAGTTTGAGCCAACATCCATCAGAAAAAATCCATGGATTTTGTTGTCGGAATGTCTGATCAATGTCCGATCGTGTGTACGGGGCATTACTCTTTAGTCATTTTTTCTTTCAATACATTTTTATTAGGTTTTCAAAGTAGATACAAAAAAAAAAAAAAAAACAGAGTTGCAGACGCAGCTGCCTCAATAGCAATGGTCAATAAGGTGTAACTTGTTGTGTAACTTGTTGAAATAACAGTACATTAACCACTTGAGCCCGGAAGGATTTGCCCCCTTCTTCACAGGCCATTTTTGCTATACGTAACTGTGTCACTTTAACTGACAATTACGCAGTCTTGTGACGCTGTACCCAAACAAAATTTATGTCCTTTTTTCCCCACAAATAGAGCTTTCTTTTGGTGGTATTTGATCACCTCCTGCAGTTTTTATTTTTTGTGCTATAAACAAAAAAAGAGTGACAATTTTGCGAAAAACTCAATATTTTGTAGTTTTTGCTATAATAAATATCCCCCCATTTAAAAAAAAAATAAAAAATACATTTTTTTCCTCAATTTAGGCTGATATGTATTCTTCTACATATTTTTAGTAAAACAATTTGCAATAAGCATATATTGAAAGTTTGTGCAAAAGTTATAGCATTTACAAAATAGGGGATAGATTTACGTCATTGTTATTATTATTTTTTTTCACTAGTAATGGCGGTGATCTGCGATTTTTATCAGGACTGTGATAACTCTTTATTCATTTTGACTAGTTTGTTTACCAATAGCCTGTCCAGGCACAATGTTGTATTTCTTGTATAAACTATGGAACTTTAACCACTTACGGACCGCCGCACGCCGATATACGTTCTAACTTTGAAGAGGAATATCGTTGTTATGGCAGCAGCTAGCTGCCATAGCCCCAGTATCCTCTTCTTCGGCCGGCAATCCGCTTTCTGATAATAATGGTCTCTGCGGCAGATTCACCGCAAGATCACTTTTATCGGTCCCCCCTTCCGCCGTGCTCCGTTGCCCTCCACCGCTTACCAGAGCTGTCGGCAGTGGCGGAGGTGATCGGATCCTTTCTCATGCTGGGTATGGAGATGAGTGAGGGGAAGATGGCCCCCACCTGTCTCCACACCATTGCAGGATGGAAGCGACGTCAAAACTTCACTTCTGCCCATAATTCTTAAAGGGCCTTTTTTTTTTTTTTTTTTTAAATGACAACATTTGTTTTGCATTTTTTTTGACCCCAGATCTCATATTTAAGAGATCCTGTCATGCTTTTTTTCTATTACAAGGGATATTTACATTCCCTATAATAGGAATAAAAGTGACACAATTTTTTTTTAAAGAACAGTGTAAATATAAAAGGTAAAATATAAATAATAAGAAAACAAAAATTATACGCACCCCGTCCCACCGAGCTTGCGCGCAGAAGCGAACGCATACGTGAGTAGCGCCCGCATATGAAAATGGTGTTCAAACGACACATGTGAGGTATCGCCATTAGGGGTAAAGAGAGATCAATAATTCTAGCCCTAGACCTCCTCTGTAACTCAAAACATGCAACTTGTAGAATTTTTTAAACGTCGCCTATGGAGATTTTTAAGGGTAAATGTTTGTCGCCATTCCACGATCGGGCACAATTTTGAAGCATGACATGTTGGGTATCAATTTACTCGGCATAACATTATCTTTCACAATATAAAAAAAATTGGGCTAACTTTACTGTTGTCTTATTTTTTAATTCAAAAAGTGTATTTTTTCCAAAAAAAGTGTGCTTGTAAGATCGCAGCGCAAATACAGTGTGACAGAATGTATTGCAACAACCACCATTTTATTTTCTATGGTGTTAGAAAAAAATGTATAATGTTTGGGGGTTCTGAGTAATATTCTAGCAAAAAAAAACTTAACTTGTAAACAACAAATCTCAAAAAGAGGCTCGGTCCTTAAATGGTTAATAAAGAACTTATTAAACTAAAAGCTATATTCAAATGAAAAACAGTAGAACAGACAGGTAGTAAAAATACAATCACAGTAATAACATTGATAACAAAAGTGTGTGACTCGTGAGATCAATTCTAGAGATGACAAAAGCATTTTGGACATCATTGCCAAGATCTGATATGACAATTGTTAGTACATAGGAGCAGGTCAGAGCACATATTAGTCATGGTATGTCCAATCTAAACTCAGTGGAAGTATAGATGAAAATCACCCTAGGAGCAGAGATTATATGCATTCTATATTTATATGCATTCCTATTAGTCATGGTATGTCCAATTTAAACTCAGTGGAAGTATAGATGAAAATCACCCTAGGAGCAGAGATTATATGCATTCTATATTTATATGCATTCCTATTTTATATATATATATATATATATATCTATATATATATATATAGATATATATATATATATATAAAACATAACTCACAAAAATGAGTGCACCCCTCACATTTTTGTTAATATTTTATTTTTTTTTTTTTATATTTATTATATCTTTTCATGTGACAACACTGAAGAAATAATGACACTATGCTATAATATAAAGTAGTGAGTGCACAACTTGTATAACAATGAACATTTGCTGTCCAATTAAAATAACTCAACACACAACCGTTAATGTCTAAACTGCTGGCAACAAAAGTACACCCCAAAGTGAAACTGTCCAAATTGGGCTCAATTAGCCATTTTCCCTCCCTGGTGTCATGTGACTTGTTAGTGTTACAAGGTCTCAGGTGTGAATGGGAAGCAGGTGTGTTAAATTTTGTGTTATCGCTCTCACTCTCTCATACTGGTCACTGGAAGTTCAACATGGCACCTCATGGCAAAGAACTCTCTGAGGATCTGAAAAAATGAATTTTTGCTCTACATAAAGATGAACTAGGCTATAAGAAGATTGCCAAGACCCTGAAACTGAGCTGCAGCACGGTGGCCATACAGCGGTTTAATAGTATAGGTTCCACTCAGAACAGGCCTCACCATGGTCAATCAAAGAAGCTGAGTGCATATGCTCAGTGTCATATCCAGAGGTTGTCTTTGGCAAATAGACGTATGAGTGCTGTCAGCATTGCTGCAGAGGTTGAAGGGGTGGGTGGTCCTGTCAGTGCTCAGACCACACTGCATCAAATTGGTCTGCATGGCTGTTGTCCCAGGAGGAAGTCTATTCTAAAGATGATGCACAAGAAAGCCCGCAAACAGTTTACTGAAGACAAGCAGACTAAGGACATGGATTACTGGAACCAGGTCCTGTGGTCTGATGAGACCAAGATAAACTTTTTTTTTTCCACAAAAATGTTTTTATTAAGATTTTTTCATAGACAATACAAAACATACCATAAGATACATATCCGAGTTACAGGTAAATATTCCAACTAGGTGGAGGTACAGAGTTTAGATTCGGGAAAATATGGGGCGAGAGAAGCTGCCTCTAAGTAAGTCATTAAGATGGCCATATAAAGATACTTATAGGAGCAAGGAGTGTGTTTCAGGCCTGCTAGGGTTACGATGGAATGAGAGATTTCTTGGACAAATAAACCTAGTTGTATTTGTAGGTGCTATAAGACAGGCTGGGATTAGGGTAAGCGTCCGAGTACCATGCCGGCAGTCGGCTCCTAAGCATCTTACTAATGTAAGATGAAAAATAAAGGGAAAGAGGAGGAAAGAGAAAAGAGGGGTAAGAGCAAAAGAAGAAAGAGCGAGGAACAGAGAGATAAAAATACATGGGGGGAAGAGGGAAGGGAGGGGGAAGGGGAATGGGGGGGCACTGCAAGGAGAAAGTGTGAGGAGGGGGTGGGGTTACCACCAACTACCCTCCTCAATGTACCCTGAGTATTCTGGTAGCCACTGCGCCGCTTAGGGGTTATCCTGATATAAGTTCTGACAGCGCTGTGAGTTTCGGTATTCAAGCCATGGTGCCCATATTGCTGAAAAATGTGCTTTTCTGTCCTGTGTGGTGCAAATCAATTCCTCCATTGCTGCTATCTGATTGATCCGTGCCACCCATTCCTTTATGGAGGGGGGTGACTTGGATCTCCAATGTACTGAGAGACGCAGTCTAGTGGCATTAATCATGTGCATAGTTATTTATCTATAATATTTTTTAAGAGAGATTTTGGAGATGTGAAGAAGGTATTGTGCAGGAGAAAATTCCAGCGGGAGTGAGGATATCTCCATCGCAATTTTGTGAACTTTACGCCAGTACGGTTGAATTAGTGGGCATGTCCACCAAATATGAAAGAATGTGCCTAGACCTTGTCCACATCTCCAGCATTGGTCTGAGACTGTCGGGATGAATTTATGTAGCACTACCGGAGTTCTATACCACCTAGTTTTAACTTTGCAACCATTCTCTTGCGTATGAACATTCAAAGAGCCCTTGTGGATATATAAATGTACTCGGTCCCAGGCCTTATCATCAATCGCCACGCCAAGCTTGGTCTCCCAGTAGGCATGCTCCGATTGCAAGGAGGCATAAGGTTCCCTGAACATCGAGGCATAAAGCCCCGAAATTAGGTGACTCTATGGAGGGGAGCTAGAGCATAGCGATTCCAGGAAAGTGGGATTTTCCTAAAGTTACATCTAATTGATGGACTGTCTAAGAAATGTTTCAATTGGGTATAGGCCCAAAAGGGAAGGACTTTGTGTTTGACAATGAAGCCAGTTCCCCTTGTCGGAGAAACCTTCCTCTGGAAAAAAAGTGTTTATCCAGCATTTCTGCATAAGACCATTCTGCTGCTAGAAAGGCCTTCTCCAAGCCCGGGGGGAAATCTGGGTTACTCTTGACAGGTGTGATTGCAGAGTGCGAATTTGAAAGTGAGTGTACCTTGCATGCCCTATCGTAGGCATACAAGGTTGCTCCTATAAGAGGGTGTGAGTGTAGATTAGATGGTATGTGTGTCTTTGAGAACCAGGGGACGTATCTGAGATCGGTGCCCGAAAATTAATTTTTCCAGTAACACCCAACATTTATGTTTAGTATGGAGCCTCCAGTCTACCACCTGGGTTAAATGGACTGCCCAATAGTATCTCTGGAGGTTTGGGAGTCCAATCCCACCCCCCAACTTTGGAAGGACTAGCTTAGCCCACCCCACGCGTGCAACCTTCGTTCCCCATAGAAAGGTTCTGCACATACACTTATAGGCTGTGAAGAAGGAGGGTGGTAGATGAATAATCATTTTTAAAATTGAGGCCCGGCCGAACCACGAAATGGTGGGGGCCTCCCACCTAAGTAGGTCCTGTTGGATAAGCCTCAATTCTGTCAGGAAGTTCTTTTCATAAAGGTCTTTAAGTTTACTAGGGAGTTGAATGCCTAAGTATGTAATCGCATCTGCTTTCCAGCAAAATGGGAAGGTTGCCTGACAGAGCTGAACTATTTTAGGGGGCAAGAAAACATTTAGTGCATAAGACTTTGAAAGGTTAATTTTTAGATTAGAGATGTACCTGAACTGTTGTAATACAGGCATTAGGTTGGGCAAAATGTCATCCACGAAAGCGGCAATCTTATATTCCCGCTAGGGATGAGCTTCGAGTTCGAGTCGAACTCATGTTCGACTCGAACATTGGCCGTTCGCAAGTTCGCCGAACAGCGAACAATTTGGGGTGTTCGCGGCAAATTCGAATGCCGCAAACACCCTTTAAAAGACTATAGGAGAAATCAAAAGTGCTAATTTTAAAGGCTTATATGCAAGTTATTGTCATAAAAAGTGTTTGGGGACCCGGGTCCTGCCCCAGGGGACATGGATCAATGCAAAAAAAGTTTTAAAAACGGCCGTTTTTTCAGGAGCAGTGATTTTAATAATGCTTAAAGTCAAACAATAAAAGTGTAATATTCCTTTAAATTTCATAGCTGGGGGGTGTCTATAGTATGCCTGTAAAGGGGCACATGTTTCCCGTGTTTAGAACAGTCTGACAGCAAAATTACATTTCGAAGGAAAAAACCCATTTAAAACTACTCGCGGCTATTGCATTGCTGACAATACACATAGAAGTTCATTGATAAAAATGGCATGGGAAATTTCCCACAGGGGAACCCCGAACCAAAATTAAAAAAAAAAAATGACGTGGGGGGTCCCCCTAAATTCCATACCAGGCCCTTCAGGTCTGGTATGGATATTAAGGGGAACCCCCGCCAAAATTTTTTAAAAAAAATGACGTGGGGTTCCCCCTAAATTCCATACCAGACCCTTCAGGTCTGGTATGGATTTTAAGGGGAACCCCGTGCCAAAAAAAAAAAAACGGCGTGGGGTCCCCCCAAAAATCCATACCAGACCCTTATCCGAGCATGCAACCTGGCAGGCCGCAGGAAAAGAGGGGGGGATGAGAGTGCGGCCCACCCCTCCTGAACCATACCAGGCCACATGCCCTCAACATTGGGAGGGTGCTTTGGGGTAGCCCCCCAAAACACCTTGTCCCCATGTTGATGAGGACAAGGGCCTCATCCCCACAACCCTGGCCGGTGGTTGTGGGGGTCTGCGGGCGGGGGGCTTATCGGAATCTGGAAGCCCCCTTTAACAAGGGGACCCCCAGATCCCGGCCCCCCCCCTGTGTGAAATGATAAGGGGGTACTTACCCCTACCATTTCACTAAAAAACTGTCAAAAATGTTAAAAATGACAAGAGACAGTTTTTGACAATTCCTTTATTTAAATGATTCTTCTTTCTTCTATCTTCCTTCATCTTCTTCTTCTTCTGGTTCTTCTGGTTCTTCCTCCGGCGTTCTCGTCCAGCATCTCCTCCGTGGCATCTTCTATCGTCTTCTCCTCGGGCTGCTCCGCACCCATGGCATGGGGGGAGGCTCCCGCTCTTCTCTTCGTTTTCTTCTCTTCTTCCTTCTTCTCTTCTTCTCTTCTTCTCTTCTTCATTTTCTTCTCCAGGCCGCTCCGCATCCATGCTGGCATGGAGGGAGGCTCCCGCTGTGTGACGGCGTCTCCTTGTCTGACGGTTCTTAAATAACGGAGAGCGGGCCACCCGGTGACCCCGCCCCCCTCTGACGCACGGGACATGAAAGGACTTTCCTGTGGCATTCCCTGTGACGTCACAGGGAAGTCCCGTCAAATCACCATGCGTCAGAGGGGGGCGGGGTCACCGGGTGGCCCCACCCCCCATTATTTAAGAACCGTCAGATGAGGAGATGCCGTCACACAGGAGGAGCCTCCCTCCATGCCAGCATGGATGCGGAGCGGCTCGGAGAAGAAAATGAAGAAGAGAAGAAGAGAAGAAGAAGGAAGAGAAGAAAACGAAGAGAAGAGCGGGAGCCTCCCCCCATGCCATGGGTGCGGAGCGGCCCGAGGAGAAAAAGATAGAAGACGCCGCGGAGGAGATGCTGGACGAGAACGCTGGAGGAAGAACCAGAAGAGCCAGAAGGACCAGAAGAAGAAGATGAAGGAAGATAGAAGAAAGAAGAAGCATTTAAATAAAGGAATTGTCAAAAACTGTCTGTTGTCATTTTTAACATTTTTGACAGTTTTTTAGTGAAATGGTAGGGGTAAGTACCCCTTTACCATTTCACACGGGGGGGCGGGATCTGGGGGTCCCCTTGTTAAAGGGGGTTTCCAGATTCCGATAAGCCCCCCGCCTGCAGACCCCCACAACCACCGGCCAGGGTTGTGGGGATGAGGCCCTTGTCCTCATCAACATGGGGTCAAGGTGTTTTGGGGGGCTACCCCAAAGCACCCTCCCAATGTTGAGGGCATGTGGCCTGGTACAGTTCAGGAGGGGGGGGCGCACTCTCATCCCCCCCTCTTTTCCTGCGGCCTGCCAGGTTGCATGCTCGGATAAGGGTCTGGTATGGATTTTTGGGGGGCCCCACGCCGTTTTTTTTTTTTTTTTTTTGGCGCGGGGTTCCCCTTAAAATCCATACCAGACCTGAAGGGTCTGGTATGGAATTTAGGGGGAACCCCATGTAATTTTTTTTTTTAATTTTGGCCGGGGTTCCCCTTAATATCCATACCAGACCTGAAGGGCCTGGTATGGAATTTAGGGGGACCCCCACATCATTTTTTTTTTTTATTTTGGTTCGGGGTTCCCTGTGGGGAATTCCCATGCTGTTTTTATCAATGAACTTCTATGTGTATTGTCAGCAATGCAATAGCCGCGAGTAGTTTTAAATGGGTTTTTTCCTTCGAAATGTCATTTTGCTGTCAGACTGTTCTAAACACGGGAAACATGCGCCCCTTTACAGGCATACTATAGACACCCCCCAGCTACGAAATTTAAAGGGATATTACACTTTTATTGTTAGACTTTAAGCATTATTAAAATCACTGCTCCTGAAAAAACGGCCGTTTTTAAAACTTTTTTTGGCATTGATCCATGTCCCCTGGGGCAGGACCCAGGTCCCCTAACACTTTTTATGACAATAACTTGCATATAAGCCTTTAAAATTAGCACTTTTGATTATTCATGTTCGTGTCCCATAGACTTTAATGGTGTTCGCGTGTTCGAATTAACTTTTTTCCTGTTCGCATGTTCTGGTGCGAACCGAACAGGGGGGGTGTTCGGCTCATCCCTAATTCCCGCTGATGGACCTCTATCCCCTTTATGTCTGGATTCGCACGTATGCACCGGAGGAGGGGTTCTAAAGTGAGGATGTACAACAAGGGAGAGAGAGGACCTCCCTGCCTGGTCCCATTGTGGATGGGGAAGGCGTCCGACAGGTGGCCGTTTACTCAAACTCTGGCCCTGGGCCTGCTATAGAGCGCTCCGATAAAAGATCGCATACCGTTTCCCAGGCCCAGGGCTTCCAGAACCGCATCCATGTAGTCCCAGGCCACCCTGTCGAACACCTTCTCCGCATCCATGGCCAGAAAGCAGCCCTCCCTATTCATTGACGTAAGCAAATGATGCAAATTGAGGGCCTTAGCGGTATTGTCCCTGGCTTCACATCCAGGGACAAATCCAACCTGGTCCAGTCCTATCCAGGCGGGTATATGATAGGACAAACGAGTGGCCAGGATCTTAGCGAACAATTTGAGATCGACATTCAGGAGGGAAATGGGTCAATAGTTGGCTAATTCGGCGGGATCCTTGTTTTCCTTAAGGATTACTGATATGTAAGCCTCAAGAAGACTGCCGGAGGTACATGGCGAATGGGAGAGGGCATTGAAGGCTTTAAGAAATTTTGGTGCCAAGAGGTCAGCAAAGCTTTTATAATATTGTGCTGAAAAGCCATCAGGCCCCGGGCTTTTGCCCGGTTTAATAGCCTTCAAAGCCGCCCCCCACTCCTCCAACTACAGTGGTACCTCCATGGCTTGCCAATCATTAGTAGATAGCAGCCGGGGGCTGTATTTGGCCAGAAATTCCTTTAAAAGCTTCACGCGTGGGTCTAAATGGTTTATGTTCATGTGATTCAAGATAATATAATTTGCTATAAAAAGTGAGAAATTGGTTAGCAATGTCTTCATTTCTGGAGGGGGTTGTTCTTCCTGGGTCTACTATGTGGTGGGTAGGGATGAGCCGAACACCCCCCTGTTCGGTTCGCACCAGAACATGCGAACAGGAAAAAAGTTCGCTCGAACATGCGAACACCGTTAAAGTCTATGGGACACGAACACGAATAATCAAAAGTGCTAATTTTAAAGGCTTATATGCAAGTTATTGTCATAAAAAGTGTTTGGGGACCCGGGTCCTGCCCCAGGGGACATGGATCAATGCAAAAAAAAGTTTTAAAAACGGCCGTTTTTTCAGGAGCAGTGATTTTAATAATGCTTAAAGTCAAACAATAAAAGTGTAATATCCCTTTAAATTTCGTAGCTGGGGGGTGTCTATAGTATGCCTGTAAAGGGGCGCATGTTTCCCGTGTTTAGAACAGTCTGACAGCAAAATGACATTTGGAAGGAAAAAACCCATTTAAAACTACCCACGGTTATTGCATTGCCGACAATACACATAGAAGTTCATTGATAAAAACGGCATGGGAATTCCCCACAGGGAGACCCCCAACTAAAATTTAAAAAAAAAAATGACGTGGGAGTCCCCCTTAACTCCATACCAGGCCCTTCAGGTCTGGTATGGATATTAGGTGGAACCCCGGCCAAAATTAAAAAAAAAAATGATGTGGGGGTCCCCCTAAATTCCATACCAGGCCCTTCAGGTCTGGTATGGATATTAAGGGGAACCCCCACCAAAATTAAAAAAAAATGACGTGGGGTTCCCCCTAAATTCCATACCAGACCCTTATCCGACCACACAACCTGGCAGGCCGCAGGAAAAGAGGGGGGGACGAGAGTGCGCCCCCCCCTGAACCGTACCAGGCCACATGCCCTCAACATTGGGAGGGTGCTTTGGGGTAGCCCCCCCAAAACACCTTGTCCCCATGTTGATGAGGACAAGGGCCTCATCCCCACAACCCTGGCCGGTGGTTGTGGGGGTCTGCGGGCGGGGGCTTATCGGAATCTGGAAGCCCCCTTTAACAAGGGGACCCCCAGATCCCCCCCCCTTGTGTGAAATGGTAAGGGGGTACTTACCCCTACCATTTCACTAAAAAACTGTCAAAAATGTTAAAAATGACAACAGACAGTTTTTGACAATTCCTTTATTTAAATGCTTCTTCTTTCTTCTATCTTCCTTCATCTTCTGGTTCTTCTGGCTCTTCTGGTTCTTCCTCCGGCCTTCTCGTCCAGCATCTCCTCCGCGGCGTCTTCTATCTTCTTCTCCTCGGGCCGCTCCGCACCCATGGCATGGGGGGAGGCTCCCGCTCTTCTCTTCGTTTTCTTCTCTTCCTTCTTCTTCTCTTCTTCTCTTCTTCATTTTCTTCTCCGGGCCACTCCGCATCCATGCTGGCATGGAGGGAGGCTCCTGCTGTGTGACGGCATCTCCTCATCTGACGGTTCTTAAATAATGGGGGGCGGGGCCACCCGGTGACCCCGCCCCCCTCTGACGCATGGTGACTTGACGGGACTTCCCTGTGACGTCACGGGGAATGCCACAGGAAAGTCCTGTCATGTCCAGTGCATCAGAGGGGGGCGGGGTCACCGTGCGGCCCCGCCCCCTGTTATTTAAGAACCGTCAGACAAGGAGACGCCGTCACACAGCGGGAGCCTCCCTCCATGCCAGCATGGATGCGGAGTGGCCCGGAGAAGAAAATGAAGAAGAGAAGAAGGAAGAAGAGAAGAGGATGAAGAAGAAGATGAAGAGAAGAGCGGGAGCCTCCCCCCATGCCATGGGTGCGGAGCGGCCCGAGGAGAAGAAGATAGAAGACGCCGCGGAGGAGATGCTGGACGAGAACGCTGGAGGAAGAACCAGAAGAGCCAGAAGAACCAGAAGAAGAAAAAGATGAAGGAAGATAGAAGAAAGAAGAAGCATTTAAATAAAGGAATTGTCAAAAACTGTCTCTTGTCATTTTTAACATTTTTGACAGTTTTTTAGTGAAATGGTAGGGGTAAGTACCCCTTACCATTTCACACAGGGGGGGGGGGCGGGATCTGGGGGTCCCCTTGTTAAAGGGGGCTTCCAGATTCCGATAAGCCCCCCGCCCGCAGACCCCCACAACCACCGGCCAGGGTTGTGGGGATGAGGCCCTTGTCCTCATCAACATGGGGACAAGGTGTTTTGGGGGGCTACCCCAAAGCACCCTCCCAATGTTGAGGGCATGTGGCCTGGTACGGTTCAGGAGGGGGGCCGCACTCTCGTCCCCACTTCTTTTCCTGCGGCCTGCCAGGTTGCGTGCTCGGATAAGGGTCTGGTATGGATTTTTGGGGGGACCCCACACCGTTTTTTTTTTTTTTTGGCGCGGGGTTCCCCTTAAAATCCATACCAGACCTGAAGGATCTGGTATGGAATTTAGGGGGAACCCCACGTCATTTTTTTTTTGGCCGGGGTTCCCCTTAATATCCATACCAGACCTGAAGGGCCTGGTATGGAATTTAGGGGGATTCCCACGTCATTTTTTTTTTTATTTTGGTTGGGGGTTTCCCTGTGGGGAATTCCCATGCCGTTTTTATCAATGAACTTCTATGTGTATTGTCGGCAATGCAATAGCCGCGGGTAGTTTTAAATGGGTTTTTTCCTTCCAAATGTCATTTTGCTGTCAGACTGTTCTAAACACGGGAAACATGCGCCCCTTTACAGCCATACTATAGACACCCCCCAGGTACGAAATTTATAGGGATATTACACTTTTATTGTTTGACATTAAGCATTATTAAAATCACTGCTCCTGAAAAAACTGACATTTTTAAAACTTTTTTTTGCATTGATCCATGTCCCCTGGGCAGGACCCGGGTCCCCAAACACTTTTTATGACAATAACTTGCATATAAGCCTTTAAAATTAGCACTTTTGATTTTTCCCATAGACTTTTAAAGGGTGTTCTGCAGCATCCGAATTTGCCGCGAACACCCCAAATTGTTCGCTGTTCGGCGAACTTGCGAACAGCTAATGTTCGAGTCGAACATAAGTTCGACTCGAACTCGAAGCTCATCCCTAGTGGTGGGCCATGGAAGCCAGTGTACGTCTCTGTGTAAACCTAGCCGGTAACCTTCCGGGCTTGTTGCCTTGCTCATAGAACAGTTTTTGAGAGAGTACCTGTCTCCTCCGAGCTTCTTTGTATAGTTCCTCTAAAAGCATCGTTCGTGTGTCAGCTAGTTCCTGGGCTACCCCTACCACAAGTGAGCATTTATGCTGCGCTTCCTGTAGAGCTATTTTGTCAGACAGGTCTCAGATCGTAATTTGATGTGCTTTTTTCTTCCTGGCAGCGATAGCTAACAGACGTCCCCGTACAGCGCACTGGGTCATGGGAGATACATCTGGGGTGTCATTGTGTTGGAAATAGTCCTCAATAGTCTTAGTGACTTCAGCTAGATCTCCTGAGTCAGTGAGAAGGGAGGCATCCAATCTCCAAGTCCTGGTAGTCATTTCCCGTTGTGGAAACTGCAAGGTCAGTGTGATCGGGTGGTGGTCGGAAATGTACATACTCTCTATGGTCGCATCCTGTAAAAAAGTCAGGTCGGTCTGGTGGATAAATAAATAGGCTAACCTTGAGTAGCAGCTGTGCGGGGGCGAGAAAAACGTATAATCTTTCCCCTGGGGCTGTAATGTACGCCATGTGTCGTGAAGCGCAAGGGAAGCTAGTGAAGTTAGGAGGGGGGAAGAAAGAGAAGTTAGAAAAGAAGGGGAGGTGGAGCCAATGAAAGGGAAGAAACTACAGTCAGGGGGAAGCTCACTCCGGGAAGGTATACGGGGCAGACCAGTGACCCCGAAGAGGCTTACCCCCTTGACTGACAAGCTAACCCCTATGCAGGGATCACAGTAGATATACTGGAGGTAATACAGACCAGTTGACTAACCTAATGAGATAAGAAAGTAAAAGATTGAAATAGCGTAGAACTTTTCCAGCTAGTTTCAAGGGGGATACCTGCCTCCTTGAGGTGGGGAAGAAACCTAGCACCCAAACAACAATATGGACGTTTCCTGCCGTCCAGGAACCCAAGTACATGTACTTATTTGTTCATAGCATACCTCAGCTTTGCTGGGCAAGATGGTACCGCGCAGGCTCCCCCACAATGGGTGAGAAGGACCTACTTCAGCCCCCCCTCGCCAGCAACCTGGAGCGCCTTGATGAGGCAGGAGTACCATACAATCGCGACATATTACTGTGTAGTATAGGCTCATTCATAACTAGACAAAGAAAGATAACGAATAACAGTCTAAACACTCGAAACAAATGACGGTTTATCATCTTAGCATTATAACATTTAAATATTTAGGCTGCCTCCAAAATACAATAAGAATGTCAGAGTCCCTGAGTCCAGGATCACAGCAACCGCGCGATTCCAGGGACTAGGAGCCCCCAAAGCCCATGAACATTCAGGCATTGAAAGGATCCCTGTATTACCTTGCAGGGAAATATAGCCGTCCAGGAACCCAAGTACATGTACTTATTTGTTCATAGCATACCTCAGCTTTGCTGGGCAAGATGGTACCGTGCAGGCTCCCCCACAATGGGTGAGAAGGACCTACTTCAACCCCCCCTCGCCAGCAACCTGGAGCGCCTTGGTGAGGCAGGAGTACCATACCATCTTGACATATTGCTGTGTAGTATAGGCTCATTCATAACTAGACAAAGAAAGATAACGAATAACATAGCATTATAACATTTAAATATTTAGGTTGCCTCCAAAATGGCAAACAATAAGAATGTCAGAGTCCCCGAGTCCAGGATCACAGCAACCACGGTGATTCCAGGGACTAGGAGCCCCCAAAGCCCACGAACATTCAGGCATTGGAAGGATCCCTGTATTACCTTGCAGAAAGGAGGACACAGAGCCCTACATCCCCTCAGTGCAAGAGAGCTTCTACCGCCATAAGGGCCAGCGTGGGCCAAATGAGGGTCTCCCTCCACTCTGGGATTTCTGGGACATCTATCCCTGCATCCATAGTCAGTCATGGATGGAAGGGTTAGAGTTCGCCATCTCCAGGAAGACCGTGATATTACATCTTATTATATACTGGAGCAATATACTTCTCAACTTTAACAGTAAACCAGAATTCAATGCATTATCACCTTGGTGAGCCATGCTTTTTTTGGCGTGTATGCCGTGATAGCATACTGGTGAGTCCAGATCCCCTGTTTTCCCCTCAAAAAAGAACAAAAGGAAGGGAGAAAAGGGGTGATAGCAGGAGGGGAAGAGGGTAGGCAACAATGTAACACCAAAGGCCAAAAAAGCCAGGAATGGAGCGGGGATGGCAAGGGTTCTTCTGAGGCCATCGCATGCCTCTGCATAATGCCAAGTCAGAGATCCAGAGTAAAGTCACCTGTCACATTCTCTGTCGGTAGTACTGCATGAGGAAGGTCGTGCTGGTTCCCGGGCCTGTATCTGTCTTTAGCAGTATGATGTGGCGGGGAACACAGCGGACAGGTAGAGTTCAGGTGTTAAGAAGTTCTGCATCGCTTGTTTGCCAAGTGCAAGCATCATTAATAATATTAAATGTCAGCTTACCTCACAAGGTATGGTAAAGAGCGTACCTAGAGATAGGTATATGCAAAGACACAGCTCACCATCTGGGCTCCTGTTTTTTTTTTTCAATGATCGGTTTTGCGTCTGGCGGATGACAGAGAAACATGCGGGCTTTCATCAGTCTCCATACCCCCCCCCCCGAATCTAGGTAGTGAGCCTGCCGAGGGTCTACAGCAACATTGTCTGCTTCTCTGCGACCTTGGTGTGTCTCCAGGCTGTGTGGGAATCCAGGGCTCAGGCCGTAGAAAGGATCCATACCAATCCGGAACTGGTATCATCGGGATTCCTAAGGTGTCACAGAACGGCCCTAGGTCTGCTGGTGTTCTCAGTTGGGCCATGCGATTACCAGTTGTGACTTGAAGGCAGAGTGGGAATTTCCAGTGATTAGGAAGGCGTCTTTCTCTCTGGGCTTGCAGGAGAGGGCGGAGATCCCTCCTGTGTTGTAAAGTGATGGCGGACAAGTCCTGGTATAGCTGGATGCATGCCCCTTCATGTTCCAGGTGAACTTGATTGCGGGCCAGGAGCAGGATCTCTTCCTTCTGGGTAAAGCTGACTACGCAGCAAACAGCATTCCTGGGTGGATCAGTGTCCCTACACCTTGGCCTCAGCACTCTGTGGCATCTCTCCATCTCCACAGGTGCATCTGGTGTTCTGCCTAGGAGAGTGTTAAAGATGGCCCAGACTACAGCTTGTAATTGGGGTCCCTCCACAGATTCCGGGATCCCCGGATACGTAGGTTGTGCCTGCGGCCACGATTATCAAGGTCTTCCATATGTCTATGCATGTCCATAAGATGCTGGCTATGTGCAGATACTGTTTGTTGTACTTGGCGGATGGCTGCGCCATGTGTCAGGGCCGCTGCCTCCACATGTTCTACACGTGAGGCAACGGCTCTGATGTCCGCTTTCAGGTCTGCTATTGCCACCGTAAGCATGTTTTTAATGTCCAGGGCCACATTCTGTAGGTCCACCAAGCATAGGAAGGGAGAGGGACCTGCGGAGGACATCCCCGTCTGAGAGACTGCGAGCGCATCAGCTGCGGCCGGATGGCCTGTGAAACTACTGACCGCGGCTTGAGATGCAGCCTGCGGATCTGTGAGCTGGGTCCGGAACATCACCGGAATGTTCTTACTGAGCTGGGTGGATGGATCCATCTGAGAGCGGGTGACAGACTGACTCCTACCCGGCATCTTACTGCGTATGGTTGAGGGTTAAGCTGCTGTAGAAGGCTCACTTGAGCTCCTGGACGGCGGAGCTCTCTCTCTAAGCAGCCATTTCGCGCTGGTGCCAGGCCATGCCCCCAAGATAAACTTATTAAAGATGATGTCAAGCTTGTGTGGTGGCAACCAGGTGAGGAGTACAAAGACAAGTGTGTCTTGCCTACAGTCATTGAGGGAACCATGAATGCCAACATGTACTGTGACATACTGAAGCAGAGCATGATCCCCTCCCTTCGGAGGCTGGGCGCCGCAGGGCAGTATTCCAACATAACGACCCCAAACACACCTCCAAGACGACCACTGCCTTGAGGGTAAAGGTGATGGACTGGCCAAGCATGTCTCCAGACTTAAATCCTATTGAGCATCTGTGGGGCATCCTCAAATGGAAGGTGGAGGAGCGAAAGGTCTCTAACATCCCCCAGAGCCATGATGTCATCATGGAGGAGTGGAAGAGGACTCCAGTGGCAACCTGTGAAGCTCTAGTGAACTCCATGCCCAAGAAAGTTAAGGCAGTGCTGGAAAATAATGGTGGCCACACAAAATATTGACACTTTGGGCCCAATTTGGACATTTTCACTTAGGAGTGTACTCACTTTTGTTGCCAGCGGTTTAGACATTAATGGCTGTGTTGAGTTATTTTGAGGGGACAGCAAATTTACACTGTTATACAACATATACAGTGGGGACGGAAAGTATTTAGACCCCCTTAAATTTTTCACTCTTTGTTATATTGCAGCCATTTGCTAAAATCATTTAAGTTCATTTTTTTCCTCATTAATGTACACACAGCACCCCATATTGACAGAAAAACACAGAATTGTTGACATTTTTGCAGATTTATTAAAAAGGAAAAACTGAAATATCACATGGTCCTAAGTATTCAGACCCTTTGCTGTGACACTCAAATATTTAACTCAGGTGCTGTCCATTTCTTCTGATCATCCTTGAGATGGTTCTACACCTTCATTTGAGTCCAGCTGTGTTTGATTATACTGATTGGACTTGATTAGGAAAGCCACACACCTGTCTATATAAGACCTTCCAGCTCACAGTGCATGTCAGAGCAAATGAGAATCATGAGGTCAAATGAACTGCCTGAAGAGCTCAGAGACAGAATTGTGGCAAGGCACAGATCTGGCCAAGGTTACAGAAAATTTCTGCTGCACTTAAGGTTCCTAAGAGCACAGTGGCCACCATAATCCTTAAATGGAAGACGTTTGGGATGACCAGAACCCTTCCTAGAGCTGGCCGTCCAGCCAAACTAAACTATTGGGGGAAAAGAGCCTTGGTGAGAGAGGTAAAGAAGAACCCAAAGATCACTGTGGCTGAGCTCCAGAGATGCAGTTAGGAGATGGGAGAAAGTTGTAGAAAGTCAATCATCACTGCAGCCCTTCACCAGTCAGGCCTTTATGGCAGAGTGGCCCGACGGAAGCCTCTTCTCAGTGCAAGACACATGAAAGCCTGCATGGAGTTTGCTAAAAAACACCTGAAGGACTCCAAGATGGTGATAAATAAGATTCTTTGGTCTGATGAGACCAAGATAGAACTTTTTGGCCTTAATTCTAAGCGGTATGTGTGGAGAAAACCAGGCACTGCTCATCACCTGTCCAATACAGTCCCAACAGTGAAGCATGGTGGTGGCAGCATCATGCTGTGGGGGTGTTTTTCAGCTGCAGGGACAGGACGACTGGTTGCAATTGAGGGAAAGATGAATGTGGCCAAGTACAGGGATATCCTGGACGAAAACCTTCTCCAGAGTGCTCAGGACCTCAGACTGGGCCGAAGGTTTACCTTCCAACAAGACAATGACCCTAAGCACACAGCTAAAATAATGAAGGAGTGGCTTCACAACAACTCTGTGACTGTTCTTGAATGGCCCATCCAGAGCCCTGACTTAAAACCAATTGAGCATCTCTGGAGAGACCTAAAAACGGCTGTCCACCAACGTTTACCATCCAACCTGACAGAACTGGAGAGGATCTGCAAGGAGGAATAGCAGAGGATCCCCAAATCCAGGTGTGAAAAACTTGTTGCCTCTTTCCCAAAAAGACTCATGGCTGTATTAGATCAAAAGGGTGCTTCTACTAAATACTGAGCAAAGGGTCTGAATACTTAGGACCAGGTGAAATTTCAGTTTTTCTTTTTTAATAAATCTGCAAAAATGTCAACAATTCTGTGTTTTTCTGTCAATATGGGGTGCTGTGTGTACATTAATGAGGAAAAAAATGAACTTAAATGATTTTAGCAAATGGCTGCAATATAACAAAGAGTGAAAAATTTAAGGGGGTCTGAATACTTTCCGTCCCCACTGTATATATATGTATATGATTTGACAGTTTCAGCCTATCCAGGGAATTGATGAAATGTTGCAAGTGCAATATGTATTTTCTTCCTCAACATAAAAATGAGACTAGGATTAGACTTAAATATTAATATGTGAATGTTTGAGTAAAAGAGGTATGGTTTGCAAAGGGTATGGTAATCTTGGGAAGAAAAACATTTTAAATAGATGACATCTCCCAAAGAGCGAGATAGGCAGGTTCATCCATGCTTTCAGTTTACTAAATATCCTAGAGATAAGAGGTGGGTAATTAAGTTGGTATAATGATGAAGGTTCTCATTCTATTTTTATACTAAGATATGTGATGTGGTGAGAGGCTTTATTGAAGGGGGGAGCAGGAATCCACTCCTTTGATCTAAAGGGATTCAAGGGCAATATCTCACTCTTAAAAAAATGATAAACCTAAGCCAGAGCAAGCACAGGAAGTGGTAAACATATCTTTGAGGGCAGGCATACCTGAGGCTGGATTTAAGGGGAATATTGGTATGTCATCTGCAAAAAGTGCAGTATGTAAAACAGCCATGCCTACCTCAATGCCACTTAAGGTAGACTAGGTGTTAAAATATCTGGAAATAGATTCCATAACTATAATTAATAGTAATGACGATAGAGGGCATCCATGTTGGGTCCCTTTAGCCAGGTGTATGGCATCATAAACAAAATCTGAGATGACAAGTTACATTGTATTGGGAGGAGGGCCTGAGAAACCTAGGCATGGTGGGCTACAGAAGAGATGGTATAGTCCCATTCCATACCATGCTGACACCTCCAAACATCAACCAGGTCATTATTATACAGAAGATTATTAAGAGAACAGGATCTATGTTTAGGACATGCAGAGGAATCTAGAACCGGGTTGCCAACAGAATTTAATTCTCTGGCAACAAGGGGTAATTTTTTTCAGAATTGCTTTTGAGAAAAGCAACCTGTTTAGTTTTCGGGTGTAAATGTTAACCAGTGTAAACAACAAATCATTCATTTTACAAACAAGAATAATATAGCAGCCATTATCATCTTCTATTGAAGAAATGAGCTGAAAGGCGAGAGAAGCTGCTATAGCTATGAGGACACCAGCTTTTTCTTCTCTGAGTTAGCAGTAAAATAATGAATTTATTTAGCTGGGGTGCTTTGTGTTTCAAAAAATGGGTTTCTTGTAGGAAAAGACCATCCCAGTGTAGGGAGTGATTGTCCTTATTTATTGTTCTCTGCTTATAAGAGCTGTTGAGGACTCTTGCATTACCAAAGGTCTGAGGTGTATAGATCTAATAGTGTTGCCAAGCTCATAGTAGCAAACAGAATAATAAAATGTGTAGAATGAACTGTTGACTTTGAGCTTGCAGTGTAAGTGTAAGAGGGAAGCAGTGCAGATGCTTTACAAAATTGCAGAAATAACAAGGTGTAAACTATTAGTATAAACAGAAGCATTAGGAAAAATTCTGGTAGAATTACTAGAAAACTGTGCAATATACGGTAATCATTGCTAAAGCATGGGGGCAACATGAAAACAGATATTAGAATTAAAGTCTCTACTTCTTGAATATAGGGCCTGGGAAATGATCCAGAGGAGGCTCAATATAGTGGCTTCAGATGGGAGAGCTCCAGGCAGAGCACTGACTGATCAGATTCAGCACCAGTCCAAGGGAAATTTACTCTGAGGCAATTTATCAGGGAGTGGAGCATCAGGATTTTCCCTTCTTCAAGCAGCTTTAGACCCTTCTCCAGGGAGTGCACAGTATAGGTCTTGTGTTGGTTTGTTATCAGCAATTTGGTGGGATGTCCCCATTTATATGGGATGTTATGAGTACAGAGATTTTTTATCAGTGTAAAGAATTGTTTCATATAGTAACTGCCGACCGTACTGTCCGTATAGAGTGTGATCACAAATAACTTTTCAGATAGAGAGTGGTTCTCTTGGGTTGCTATCATCACTTTTTCTTTAATGCAAAAAAAAAAAGATTTGAACAAGGACATCCCATGGGGCCATGTGGGGCAGAAATTCTGCAAAAGAATCAATAAGGTTATTATGGGCATGACATTTGTCAGCGACTTTGTCTTCGACATGGGAAACTGAGAGATAGACCTTGTACAGCTGAAATAGCACCAGTAGGTATTCATGGCATATCAGTAGGGAGAGAGTCTCCCAATGAAAGTAGCAGATTTTTAAGATCAGTTTGAGAGACAGGCTGGGAGGACACTAGGAAGTCCTCTACAAGACAGAGCTTGTGGTGGAGTTGCTGTTGCTGAGTCCCCCTTCCTCCCCTTTCCTCAATTTATTTGCTTTGCTTTGGTTGGGTTATGGGTGGATGGGCTGTCAGGTGGGGATGACTCATCATTATCATGCTGTGTCGGCAGGGAGCCCATACCACTGTACCATGGAGCTGATGTGTCAGCATGTAGTCCGGTGTTGTGTGCAGATGAACTGGAGTGCTGATTAAGTCTCTTAGGCACGACGAGGGAGCTGTGAGGGTTTCAGCCAGGCCCAATGTGGCTAGGATAGGTGCTTCAGTGCGCTCTTCTCTTGGAGCTCTTTCAGCGGGCTATCTCAGATCGCGATTAGCCATTCCCCGGGAGCCGAATATTAAAAAAAAACAGTTCTGGCCACTTCCTGGGATAATAGGCAAGGGATTGTCAAAAATAACATGGGGCCTAGGCACTGTCCTTGGGGGACATGTACCAAAGCAAAAGAAATGTGTTTAATTTGCCAGCAAAATGGCAGCTCCCACGTTTTTCACCCCAATTCATACCAGGCCCTTAGGTCTGTTATGAACTTTAGGAGAGACCCTATGCAAAAAAAAAAACAGTGTGAGATCCCACCTAATTCTATAAGGATCTGTTATGGATCTTTGGGGGGGCACCATGCTTTTTTCTTGATTATGTTCATGTGGTTCCCTCTTGAAATCCATACCAGACTTGAAGGGTATTCCTAGCCACGTAAGTGAATGAGGCCAGTGGTGTCACTGGCTGTCAATGACTTTTCGGTACCTGGACAGGCCGGCATTCTGAACAACCATTGACAGCACAAAGCTGTCAAATATATAATAGCAAAAGTAATATTGATTTACAAAATGATTTGCAATATATAGAAGTGCAACAACTGTTTTATTTCTATAAAATCTTAGTTAAAAGTAAACTCCAGTCACTATATAGCCCTTAGTAATGCAGTAATCCAATACCCTCACTCCTGCTTTCTTTTTCTGCCTTTGAAAGTCAATATTTGTCTTTGAACCTCCACTCCCCAAGGTGCAGGCCCACACATCAACAGACTAAAACATATATGCTTGTACAGCCAAAGGCTCTTAGTGAAATGTACTGTGGAGCCACAGCACATCATTGAACTGCATTCTACTCCAGTTACTATTATGAGGGAAAATGAAAATCAATAACAATGAAAAATCTTATAGCATCAATGAAAATAAAGACAGCACATGAAGACTTCAGATTCCTGATTATTGTTGCTTTTCTCACCCCAAAACATTACAACATCTAATAAGTTACAATATAATTTTCTAGTTATGTATTGCTAATAGTACTACTGGTTTAAGATAAGTGTTCCACTCTGTCGTGGAGATCACTGCAAATTCCTCTTTGAACTGTGTTCATTTTTCAGCATACAACTATTATTTTCTCAAGACATACACTTCCACTATCTCCCAGAGCTCAGGTGCAGGCTAAAAGTAGCCGCTCCAAGCATACCACAAAAAAAGGTAAAGCAGATGCACCCCAACGACATACAAAAAAGGTCAGGGTTTATTTCAACAATAGCTAAAGCCATAGTCCCCACTCAGAGAACATGCACTCTACAGAGGCTGTGGCTATTATTGGAATAAACCCTTTGGCTTTATTTTCCAGTTTTAGTGGACTGAATTTGGAGGTCAGTAAAATAAAAATAGTAGGAAAAATAGTATAGTAGTAGTATTAGTAAACTCTGATAAAATACTGACCCTCACTTATAAATGTCTTTTATCAACCAGTGCAATACAAACATTGATCTGATTTCTCAATGTACTTTTGAATAGGATTGTCTACTTTAAAACAATGTTGACAATACTGATAATACTGTTATAGAAGTCCCACTGTTAAGGTGCCTGTAGACATTAAACAAAGATCTACCAATAAAAACATTTTGGTTTAAGGCTGGGTTCACACTGCAGCACACCCTGCTTCAAAGCAGGAGTCCAGTGCTTCCCCATTTATCGTTTCAGGTCTGATTTCAGCACAAATTTTGGCTGAATTCGGACCTGAAATGGACCAAAAGACACACAGGACTCCTGCTCAATTTGCACCGGAGCTGCTGCTGAGATATGTGAACCGGCTCCATAGAGAGCCGGTCACAATCTCCTACTATGCGAATTGGATGCGGAGAAAACCCACATCCAATTTGCAACAGTTTTAACCCAGCCTCAAGGAAAATGTCTTTTATTAACTGTCATTGTGGAAACCAATGTCTGACAAATGTCAGTTGGGAAGCTGATTGGTTTTCTTTGATTTCAAATTGTTTTGATGTTCATCTTATCTCCTGCTAATGTACAAAACAGAATTGAAGAATACTGAAAATAGAATTGAAATATACTGAAAAAAATTACAAAGTTCAAGAAGTTATTTTGCACCCAATAAACATATACACAGCTGTCTCAAAGTGACCACTATGACCAAGAGTATCTAAACACTGTGTTTTAAGATATGAAAGATGTATCACTAATGGTTTTATTATCAAACATTACAAACTGCCATTTATGTATGCAAGGAGAAACTAAGTCCTGTTTGGGAAAAATCCAAAAACTGGCAGTATACAAACAAAGCAGCACCACTGACTGTGAGAACCTCTGATTATAGTAGTTTATTGCTGGTACCTCTGTTCCAGGTGCTCAGGTTCAGATGATCTCCCATTCGTCACAGACACAGGATAAGGATATATAGAAAGAACCTGCACTCTGTAATCCATCCAAATTCTTTATTCGATTATCACCAAGTACAAGGTAACTGCTAACATGTTTTTGGCGAAAAGCCTTGTTACCTACATCAACAACACCAATATATATATACAAAATGACTAAAACCACTCCCATTCATTAATCAGTATAATTAACTATAGATGAGAATCACCATTGTAAAGAGACTCTCTGGCAGTGGAAATCTTTTTTGCACAGATTTAAAATACACTTGAACACTGACACAATATACATGAAAAAATATTAACAAAACTCCATAATTTATTAAACGTAAGTTCTGCAATTTAAAAATAATAAATTAATAAAAACCTTTCAGCTATTTGTGGGTCAAAACTAAGATTTCAAAGCAATAACTGGTTTTATAATGAGAGATATTAGAAAAAAGACAAAGCATATAGACATAGGTGGGAGAATTACATACTACAACCTGAAGGATGTGGTTTTTGACATTATTAACGTAAAAATAAATCTACATCATATCTATAATTCATACCAGCTGGCATTCTCGTTTTTAAGTTAAAAATCCACCAAACTTCTCTCTCTAAAAGCTTACGATGGGTGTACCCTTCCCCTAGATGAATTTTTTACTCTCTCTAAGCCATAAAAAGTAAAAGGACATAACACCATAATTTATATGTTTGAAATGTTCGGATACACTTGACAGTCCCTTATCACTCTGATATGAAGCTCCATTATAATCTCATAGGAGATCTAATTGAGCAGCCCACATATTGCAGATTGCACAAAGTACACTCTATTGCATATACTACGTTGGAGGAACCACAATTTATGTAATCCCACAAAAAAAAATCCCTTCCCTGTAGCACAAGATTGTACTGTCTTCGATTTTTTGGTATGTTTATTACAGAAACAACACGTGTTAATGCCATATGATCCCTTGACATTTAACCATGTCCATACCTTTAGATAAAAATAAGCTGGGTGATAACATTCCTCCCAGAGTTTTAGCTCAATGGCTGGAAAATTGACATCCTTTCTTTATGAATGGAGAAAGATCCCCATCCGTGGACAAGATAGGTAAATGTTTTCTGATTATATCCTTGATTTGATTAAGTTCCCCCGAGTAAGTAGTTAGAAAAGTGAGAATATCATTGCCATCAGATTTACCTATTTTACAGGATTTACATTTTAACAGAGCAGATCTATCCCTACCTGCAGCTTTGGCTATTGCTCTATTAACATCCCTGGAGTTATATTTCCGTGCCACTAATCTTGAAGCTATTGTATCACACTCTTGAGCAAAACTTTCTTCAGCGGAACAATTTCATATAAATAGCAGGTCGTCTATGAAACAACCATACCATTTAATATGTCTCAAAAAAAGATTTTTGGGAGAGAAAAGAAATTGTTCCTCCCACCACCCCAAGTATAAATTAGCTAAAGAGAGGGAAAATTTGGCCCCTATAGAGGCACCTCTACACTGAAGATAAAACATATTATCAAAAGAAAAAAAGTTATGTTTCAACAGAAAATCCATCGTCATTAAAATAAACTCTTTGACTTCCATGTTGTAGGAGCTATAACGTTGGGGATGAAACATGAGGACATCAAGAGCTTGTTTGTGGGGAATACAAGAAAATGAATGCCTTCACAATAGTAATCCAAATGGAAGTGTCATTCCATGTCATATTTTCAGTACTAAGACAGCAGTGGTATCTTTAATACACCCCTGTAACCTTAAAACCAGTGGTTGTAAATATTGGTCGATCCAGTGGCCCAGCTTCTCAAAGAGTGAACCAATCCTAGCAACAATGGGGTGCCCCTGGATTGTAGGGGTATTTTTTTGCAATTTGGGTAGGTTATGAAAAAATCGGGACCACTGGATCGTGGACCAACAAATACTCCGCTGCCTTAGGGGATACGACTCCCATTTTTACAGCTGTGTCTAGCAGTTGTAATAAATGCCATTGAAAAAGGTGGGTCGGATTGGCAGTCAGAGTTGGATAGGTTGTTGAATCTGTTAATTGGCGAAGAGCTTCTTTCTTATAATCCTGAGCACTCATGACTACCACAAACCCCCTTATCCATTTGCCTGATCACTATTCCTTTTCGAGTTTTGAGGGTTTTCAATGTCAGCCTTCCTGCTTTAGTTAGATTATCACATTGGAAAGAAGAAGTTCTCCCTACCCTTTCATTAAGGGCAACACAATCTTGCTCTACAAGTAACTGGAACATTTCTACAGCATTGCTATGAGTATGCACTGGATAGAAGTATTTATCACCTCCTATAGCATAATCCTCATTTAATCCAAAAGACATTCCCATGGATTCAGATTGAAGGCTCTCCAAAGCAGACCTTATCAATAAATCTTGAAAATTAAACCCTTCATAATGCGATGTGTCCTGTATGTTGCTCTGGCTGCCTTTAGGTGAGACCATGGGGGGGGGGGGGATCGTATGCAGAAGAAAAATGCTTTCTCAATACTATATTTCTGACAAAATGATTGACATCCAGTAAAGTGTTAAAGATATCAAAGTATATTGAAGGAGAAAAAGAAAGACCTTTAGAAAGTAAAGATAGTTCAGGACCCAAAAGGGGGGCATGAGAGGTTAACCACATTATAAAAATTGTCTGTATTCTGTTTCACCTGCACTACAGTTTAATGTTGCTCCTTGTTTGTCTCGAGTGATTTGACCTTGATATTCTCCGACGGCCTCTTCTGGTTTTTCTTTTACTTTTTTTTTTCTTCTGTTGATTGTCCTTTGTGGCTGGATAGGTTTTGATTGTTCTTTTTCATAAACCAAATCTTTGGAAAACACAGAGGAGGTTGAGTTCCTGGATATAACTGAAGCACCTCCACCTGTAGTGTCAGAGAGCTCTGACTGTAAGTCTGAGAGCTGCAATTAACATGTCTTTGTTCCCCTAGTCTTGGTCTTCTTCTTTTGTTTTTAAGATAGAATGTGGTTTTTCTGTCCTATCTCTTACATAAACTGCACCATTCTGGTAGTCCTGCAGGTCTCTCAAAAATGTCGGTCTTTTTGTTGCCATTATGTCAAGGCTTTTTTCGCCGAAACATGTTAGCAATTACCTTGTACTTGGTAATAATCGAATAAAGAATTTGGATGGATTACAGAGTGCAGTTTCTTTCTATATATGCTTATCTTGTGTCTGTGATGAGTGGGAGGTAGTCTGAACCTGAGCACCTGGAGCAGAGGTACCAGCAATCAACTACTATAACCGGAGGTTCTCACAGTAAGAGCGTTGCTGCTTTGTGTGTATGCTGTATTCACCTCCTCTGTGAACTCCTTTTTGTTGGATGCAATAATAATTTCTGGTACCCACCATTTATTTATGGACTGCATTTTCTTCATTTTTCAAACCAAGTTACCCTTTAAAGGACTACACCAACAATATCTGCGGCTTATGAATTTGGATCGTCAGACTAAGATTTTTCAGGTCTACACGAAAGATTCTTCACCTATACCAAAAGACTCGGTCTGTATTTTCCTCTTTGGTTACTTAAAAACTGCTTTGATAAAAGAAACCAAACTGTGGTGGGACGCAGAGATTCTCGAACGATACATAGCAGACTTTATGGTCCCTAGAGGGCTAAGAATCAAAAAGTTCCCCTCAACAATTTATTCAGATGAGTTCATGAAAGAATGGAATAATGCTCTATCAAAGTGCTCTCTAGATCTTATGGGGTTAAAAGTTGCACAAGAGGAGAAGCTTCTAAACATGGTTAATGGTGAAATTGAATCCCTTCAGGACTCTTTAAATGTGTATAAATCATTGGACTTGGAACTTAACCACTTCAGCCCTGGAAGGATTTGCCCCCTTCCTGACCAGGCCATTTTTGCGTTGCTTTAACTGACAATTGTGCGGTCATGAGATGTTGTACCCAAACAAAATTTATGTCCTTTTTTCCCCACAAATAGAGCTTTCTTTTGGTGGTATTTGATCACCTCTGCAGTTTTTTTTTTTTTTTTGCTATAAACAAAAAAATAGTGACAATTTTGAAAAAAACACAATATTTTGTATTTTTAAGAAAATGAATTATTCCCGTGCTACCTGTGGCTATAGGGATGAATATACTAGCTGCTGCAAACACCTAATTGGTCAACCAAAACCAACACAAAGAATAGAGTGAAAATCAATAATTGGTGTTGCACTCTAGGTAAAAACTAAAATAACAGTGATATACAATGCATACAATTAAAAATGTCCAAATAAAAAACTCTTCAAGTGAATAAAAAGTGCTCCAAGAGAGTAGTGCTCATATAGACAAGTAAACTGAAGCTGTGAAGTGCTGCTCCAGTTAGCACTCTGTGCAGATAATGTAAACAGTGACTCAGTGGTTGGTTTCTTCAGTGCAAGTGCACCTTTGTCTGAATTAGCCCCTTACCTTACCGCTGTAAAGTAACAGCATGAAAGAAAAAAGCATGGGATTTCGTTGAAGCACTTTTTTATTCACTTAAAGAGTTTTTTATTTGGACAATTTTAATTGTATGCACTTTATATATTCAGTCTGAAGATTATATGTCACTTTTGTCACTTTTATCACTTGCACTTTATATATTAGAACATATCTAGGCTGTTCACATTATTGTTTGATTATAATTTAGGACTTGATTTCAGATGCGTCCAATTTCTATCTACTTTGGTTTACAACACTTTCTATATATTACTGTTATTTTAGTTTTTACCTAGAGTGCAACACCAATTATTGATTTTCACATTATTTTGTACTTTTTGCTATAATAAATATCCCAAAAAAAATTTCTTCTACATAGTTTTGGTAAAAAAAATTGCAATGAGTGTATATTGATTGGTTTGCGCAAAATTTATAGTGTCTATAAAATAGGGGATAGATTTATGGCATTTTTATCATTTTTTTTTTACTAGTAATGGCGGTGATCTCTGTTCTCCGATTACTCTATAAATGTCACTGGCAGGGAAGGGGTTAACACTAGGGGGCGATCCAGGGGTTAACTGTGTTCTGTATGTGCATTTCTAAGTGTGGGGGGAATGTGGCTGACTAGAGGAGGAGAGAGATCGTTGTTCCTGCTTAGTAGGAACACACAATCTCTCTCCTCTCCCCTGACAGAACCGGGATTTGTGTGTTCACACACACAGATCCTGGTTCTCGCTCTTTCATGAGCAATCGCGGGTGCCCGGTGGTCATTGCACCTGCCGGGCACGTGCATCGGCTTCGGTAACAGGCTTCGGGCATGTCTTAAACAGTGTCTTAAAGAGCCGATGTACAGCTACGATGGCTCACCCAGGGGAGCCAACCTGCTACAGTATAACTGGTTGGGAAGGGGTTAAGGATCTTGTGAATAAAATTGCGCAAGACATAATAACAATTATGTCTTGTGCAAGTGGTTAATGGCAAAAAAAAGACAGACATTTTTGAGAGCCCTGCAGTACTACCAGAATGGTGCAGTTTATGTAAGAAATGGGACAGAACAAACACATTCTATTTTTAAAAACAAAAAAATAAGACCGAGACGAGGACAAATACATGTTCATTTTAGCTCTCCGGAGGTCTCAGCTTCACAGTCAGAGCTCTCCGGCACTACAGTTGGAGGTGCTTTAGTTATATCCAAGAGCTCAACCTGTTCTGTGTTTTCCAAGGATTTGGTTTATGAAAAGGAACAATCAAAAAACTATTTAGCCACAAAGACAATCGAAAAAGGTAAAAGGAAAAGAAAAAACAGAAGAGGGCGTCGGAGCATATCAAAGATCAAATCACTCGACACAAACAAGGAGCAACAGGAAACTAGTGCAGGTGAAACAGAATACGGACAATATTCATAATGTGGTGGTTAACCTCTCTCATGTCCCCCTTTCGGGTCCTGAACTATCTTTACTTTCTAAAGGTCTTTCTTTTTCACCTTTAATACACTTTGATATCCTTAACACTTTACTGTATGTCAATCGTTTTGTCAGAAATATAGTATTGAGAGAGCATTTTTCTTCTGCATCCGATCCCCCTATGGTCTCACCTGAAGGCAGTCAGAGCGACATACAAGACGCATTGCATTGTGATGGGTTTAATTTTTAAGATTTAATGATAAGGTCTGGAGAGCCTTCAATCTGAGTCCATGGGAATGCCTTTTGGACTAAATGAGGATTATGCTATAGGAGGTGATAAATACTTCTATCTAGTGCATACATGTAGCAATGCTGTGGAAATGTTCTAATTACTTGTAGAGCAAGATCTTGTTGCCCTTAGTGAAAGGGTAGAAAGATCTTCTTCTTTCCAATTTGATAATCTAACTAAAGCAGAAAATCTGGCATTGAAAACCCTCAATAAAATACCTCCTTAAAAATAGCTTGAATTTGAAATTTAGTTGTGATTTCAATAAATCCAATATACATTTTTTGGGTATTAATTTGAAGGGCAATTCCATGAATGAAACGTGATCTGATCAAAAAGATAATTAAAATTCTATACCGCATCCCTAAATTTAATGCATCAAAACTATATTTATAGTATAAAGATGGGACATTTGGGGCACAGCACTTTAGTAAAAAATAACATTTATTCAATTCACTTAAAATTAGACAATATTAGTCCATACAACAGCAGACTATAATAAAATACAATTGTAAAACGATCAATCCCAAATACTGCAGTGATTGCACATGATATTCTTTACAGCTCAACGCATTTCTTAGACATGGTCCACTTCATCAGGAGCTATCAAAACAGATTTTTTATTATTGCCATCTAGACAAAATGACAAACTTTTAGTGATTATGTCAAAATATAACGCAATTTCACACACTATGTAGTGGCATTCCCCGGAGACTGCAATGAACAGGCCTGGACAATTCCACTCATTAACCCAAAAACATATGTCTCAAGGGGTCCCAGGAGCCCCCCCATCTTTACTTGCACTTATCAGAAAAAAATGTGCTGGCAATTCGGTTTTGCTGGCAACTAGCTGTCATCCAGCACATACATCTAGATCAGTTCCACTTGGTGAATGCATAAGAGCCAAGAGAAATTGTTCCACTGAAGAAAGTTTTGCTCAAGAATGTGATACAATTCAAGATTAGTGACACAGAAATATAACTCCAGGGATGTTAATAGAGCAGGTAGGGATAGATCTGTACTATTAAAATGTAAATCACGTAAAATAGGTAAATCTGATGGCAATGATATTCTCACTTTTATAACTACTTACTCAGAGGAATTTAATTAAATCAAGGATATAATCAGAAAACATTTACCTATCTTGTCCACAGATGGGGATCTTTCTCCATTCATAAAGAAAGGATGTCAATTTTCCAGCCATTGGGCTAAAACTCTGGGAGGAATGTTATCACCCAGCTTATTTTCGTCTAAAGGTTTGGATTGGACATGGTTAAATGCCAACGGATCATATGCCTGTGGCATTAACATGTGTAATTTCTGTAATAAACATACCAAAGACAGTACAATATTGTACCAGGGAAGGAGTTTTTTCTGCTGGATTACATAATTTGTGGTTTCACATCCTCCAACGTAGTTAATGCAATCGAGTGTACTTTTTGCAACCTGCTATATATGGGCTGCACAATCAGATCTCTCAGGACACGAGTGAGCGAACATTTTCATGGAGCTTCATATCAGAGTGATAGGGGACTGTCAAATGTATCCGAACATTTCAAACATGTACATTATGGTGTTATGTCCTCTTTTACTTTTTACTGCTTAGAGAGAGTGAAAAATCCACCTAGGGGAGGGGACACCCACCGTAAGCTTTTAGAGAGAGAAGTGTGGTGGCTTTTAACTTAAAACTTAAAAACGTGACTGCCGGCTGGTAAGAATTTTAGATTTATTTTTACGTTAATAATGTTAGAAACCACATCCTTCAGGTTGTAGTATGTAATCCCCCCCCCCCCCCCCCATGTCTATATGCTTTGTCTTTTTTTCTAATATCTCTCATTGTAAAACCAGTTATTGCTTTGAAATCTTAGTTTTGACCCACAAATAGCTGAATGTTTTTTATTAAGTTATTTTTAAATTGCAGAACTTACGTTAATAAATTATGGAGTTTATTAATATTTTTTCATGTATATTGTGTCAGTGTTCAAGTGTATTTTAAATCTGTGCAAAAAAGATATCCACTCCCAGAGAGTCTCTTTACAATGGTGATTATCATCTATAGTTAATTATACTGATTAATGAATGGGAGTGGTTTTAGTCATTTTGTATATATATTGGTGTTGTTGTAGGTAACTATGCTGTGAACAAGGCTTTTCGCCAGAACATGTTAGCAGTTACCTTGCACTTGGTGATAATCAAATAAAGAATTTGGATGGATTACGGTGCGCATGCGCGGAGCTCGCAAAATGGCCGCGATTGCCTAGAGCTCCGCTCCCTCACGAAACGACGGCGCCCATCACGCCTTCCTCAGCGCATCGACGGCCCCTAAAACAAGGGGAGACACACTACAAGGACCCGGCTACACCCCCATATGACAGGGGCACCGGTTAAACACAACCTGTGGCCACAATTGATGGAAGCAGAAATGGCCGGGGACATCCAAGATGGCCGCCGCAACACAGGCAAAGCCACAGACACAGGATCACAGCTTCCCCAGTCAGGCGGACTACAGGTCAGAGCAGCCCCACTACCCCCTGCACCTCATCCCAGGAAGGCAAACGGGACACCCACCTATCCTCACCCCCTCACCAGCCTCCACTGAATCCCCCATAGACCGCCCTCTGAAGGACTACTCTCTGTCTCCCAAGGATTCTCACACAGGGCACACAGGCCCTTCAAATGGACACCCTCTTCCTCAGATTCTCTGATCTACTGGAAAAGGGACTAGCACAAACGGCAGCTAAAATCACAGGAGACTGATTTTATCAAACTAGGAGCCCGGATCGACACGATCGAACACAAAGTTGAAGAAACTATAGCTATCACTAACCAAAACTCCCAGCACATATGTACCGTGCAAGACCAACTCGCCATGGCACGTATTGACGAACTCGAGAATAGGTCAAGACGATACAATATCAGAATCCGTGGCTTACCTGAAACGATTCAAAATATACCTGAAGCAGTACAAGACCTAATTAAACAGCTGCTCCCCTCCATCCCATCTCACCGCCTAGAGCTGGACAGGGCCCACAGAGCCCTGGGGCCCCCCAGAAAAGATGGTACCCCAAGAGATGTAATTGCCAAACCCCATCACTACACAGTGAAGGAGGAAGTGATGAGACAGGCCAGAACCGCTCACACAGTCATGTGCATGGGTCACCAAGTGCAGATTTTTGCAGATCTCTCACCCTACACGATCCAGAGGAGGAGATCATTGGAACCCCTACTTCTCGCTCTCACCCAAAGAGACATAAAATACAGGTGGGCCTTCCCGTTCACGGTTAAATTTTCCGTTAAGGGAAAACAATTTGCTTTCTCATCCCTTCCAGAAGGAGAAAAGCTCCTTTTACACCTGAAAATCATCTCCCAGGAAGCTGATATGGACACAACTAATGCCGGAGCCATCTCCAACAAAAGACCGACCCCCCCCCAGCCCCCAATCTCCTTTGTGGTCTACAGGAAAAGCTAAGAAGGTCAAAGACAACAACCCATCTTGAAGCCAGTGATGACTTTGATATTACCTAACACATCCCGGGTGTGAAGCAGGGACCAGAGGAATGATTCCCCCCAGCTGTGGGGATCCCTCGTGCCTAAATCCTAGGGCACGCTGGTCACCCGGGCACCGGTTACTGACTCTTCGGTTCACTTATTTTTCAATTTTTTGTTTCTTTTTTTTTTCACTTTCCTCGTTTATCGCAGTGATCGTTGTCCACAAAGCAACTACGTCTCACAAGGACAGAAGTTTTACCCCCCACACTGCTCCTGAGAGTACTTTGGACACACATTAAGGGAAAACCTGTATAGCTCCCCCAATGGACGCTCTGCTGTACTAGAAGGGGGACTAGGGAGTTTGGGGGGAGGGAAATGTGCTAGCAGGGGAGGTGAAGGGTCTATAGCCAGTTAAGCTACTAGATACTTGGATATACTTACGTGAGGATACTATTTACATTAGAAGTTCATGTTATTTAGAGGGCGTCCGGTTTCGTGACGGACCACTTGCGCACCTATCTAACCCTTAGATACCCGTCGGTTTCTGAGGGTTAGGTTGTCTGAGCCTGGATGGGCCAGACATTTTCGGAATCTCTTCAGAAGGACACGTGGGGTTTCTCCTCCCCCGTGTCCTTTCTTTCTCTTCTAGGAGACCTTTACTATCCTTTTCTGTTCTTCCCTCCCTCCCTCCCGATCACAACATTGCATATAACTGCATTCTGTTTTTCAGATAACATTCACATCTTCGAGGGAGTACCTAACCATAACCCACTGACAAGGAACAATGATCTTCACGCCTTTGCCCAAGTGTCAACACATCTCAGGGTAAGTGGGGGCTGTTTGCGTTGCATCTCTATCCTTCTGCTCCATGGCTGATAGCACCATAGCTCACCTACACATAGCATCACACAATGTTCAGGGACTCAACTCCCCGGTTAAAAGGAGAAAGGTTCTTGACTATTATAAACATCTCAAGCTAGACGTTATTATGCTGCAAGAAACACATTTCCCATCCAGGTATAGCCCTAAGTTTCTTCACCCACACTTCCCACAGTTCTTTCTAGCGAGCGCAAACAACAAAACCAAGGGAGTCGCCATCTTAATCTCCAAAAACCTTAAATTTGTGAAAATTTCTGAACTTGCTGACCCAGAGGGAAGGTTCCTCTTGGTAAAGGGCACGGTGGGAAACCATCTGTATTCACTGGTCTCCTATTATGCTCCGAATAGAGGACAAGCTAAATTTTTCGACTCACTCTTACACACACTAGCTCAGAAATTGGAGGGGACAATCGTTCTTGGAGGTGATTCGAACGCAGCATTCGATCAGGGGATGGATAAGTCTAAACTCCCGCGGTCTCAACTCACACGTCCCACCAAAGAAAGTTTCAGAATCGCAAAGACGATACATGCACATGGCCTATCTGACACTTGGAGGGAACTTAATCCCAACAAGCGGGACTTCACTCATTATTCTTCCCCGCACAACACTTACGCACGGATCGACCATATCCTGACCCCATCCTCTATACTCCCATCAATACACAAAGCCCAAATTAGAGAATCGGCCCTATCAGATCACTCCATTGTCTCCATAACATTGAAAACAGGGGCCCTGGGTGGATCTAGGGGACTTTGGAGGCTCAATGAGTCGCTACTATCTGACCCCATAAGAGTCAAGGAACTTGAAACAGCACTACAGGAGTACTTTAAACTCAATAAAATGGAGGACACATCCCCGGAAATGCTCTGGGCAGCGCACAAGGCTTTCATAAGGGGTAAACTCATTCAGATCTCCTCGCAGATAAAAAGAGAACAAAGAGCCGAAATACTTCGGTTGGACACAGAATAAAATAAACTCAAGGCGTCACACAAAAAAGACCCATCCAGGACCCCCTCCTCGCTTATCGACAACGCCAGATTAGATCTTAACCTAGCACTCACAGTCAAAGCTGAAAAGGCCATTCGCTGGAACAAACATAAATTCTACACACAGGCTAACAAAATAGGCCCCCTACTAGCAACAAAACTGTCTCTCCCCATCAAAACTCATGCTCTACCTAAGATCAGGGTAAATGGTCAACCCCCCATGACTAATCCGTCCAAGATACTAGAAGCTTTCCAAGAATTTTACTCTAACCTGTATAGACGACCTACTACACCCACCGCTGACTTAATCCCTAGCTTCCTGAAGGACCTTCCTATCCCCTCCCTAAAAGACGCTCACAAACAAAGGATGGAATCACCCATAATGGAAGAGGAAGTATTGGGGGTCATCAAGGACCTCAGAAAGGGGTCCGCCCCAGGTCCTGATGGTCTCTCCATACCCTATTATAAATCCTTTGTGCATATTCTTTCACCTCACCTGACCTCCTTCTTTAACTCCAAGACCAGTAGAGACCCCCTAGACACTCACCTTAACACAGCCTTGATTACGGTCATACCCAAGCCTGACAAGAACCTCGAGGACGTTAGCAACTACAAGCCAATCTCCCTCATAAATAACGACCTAAAAGTACTCACAAAAATAATGGCTAACAGGTTATCTTCCTTCATTAGTCAGTACATACATAAGGATCAGGTGGGATTCATACCTGGAAGACAGGGACCTGACCAAATACGGCGGGCAATAGATATTACCTCGATCTTACAAACTAACTGGGAAGGGGGATCAACCCAAGCAGGATTCCTGCTGTCCCTGGACCTGCAGAAGGCCTTTGACACGGTCTCCTGGCCCTACATTTTCTCACTATTAGAGGGGTGGGGCTTCGGTGATCGCTTCCTTGGCCTTCTGCATGCCCTTTACTCTCGATCGAGGGCCCAGATACGTCTACAGGGACACTACTCCAAACCTATAGAAATTATGAGAGGCACCAGGCAAGGGTGCCCGTTGTCTCCTCTCATATTCGCAATAGCTATAGAAACACTAGCGATCGCGGTGCGAGATAACTCGGACATCAAAGGAGTGACCTGCGGGGACCAAACGCACAAATGCGGCCTTTTCGCTGACGACATCCTCCTCTTCCTGACCTCCCCCCTAACTACATTACCCAATCTCTGCCTATTGTTGGAGAAATTTGCCAAAATCTCAGGACTTGAAGTTAACTTCTCTAAATCCCAAGCTCTCAACGTCTCTTTACCTCCTCAAACAGTCTCCTCTCTCAAGCAATCCTTCAGATTCAAATGGAGCGATACATCCATTCGCTACCTAGGTATCACATTGACTGCCAAAACAGAAACTCTTTACACACACAATTACCCCTCTCTCTTTAAAAAACTGGAGGCTGACCTTGTCCTATGGTCGAAACATGAGCTATCATGGCTAGGCCGAATCAATTCCATCAAAATGACCCTCCTACCCAGACTTCTCTACTTTTTTCGCTCCCTTCCTATACCAATCAGGAAAGTCCACCTACTATCTCTACAGAGTAACATAATTAAATATATCTGGGGTAAAAAAGGGTATTGCATCCCCCAGAACACTTTATTCATCCACAGACGCAAAGGAGGGCTAGGTCTCCCAAATTTGCATAAATACTACTTAGCAGCCAGACTCGCACAATTGTCCATGATTTACTCCAGATATGAAAAATCTGATTGGGTCAATATAGAAAGACAGGCTATTCCCAACCACATGCTAGATCACATACTCTGGTGCCCGACCAAAGCCAGGCCACCCATCCTCTCACCCACTCTATCCCACTCCTGCGCCTTATGGGACTCCCTCCGACTGGTCCCGACTCTGGTCTCCAAGGGTCGCCCTCTAGCACATCTCTTTCACAACCCCGATTTCCCACCCGGACTAGACATCTCAGCTTTCAAATGGTGGCTTAACAAAGGGCTATACCGGATAGGACATTTCTTCACCCCCACTGGACCAATCGATCTCAAATTTTGCATCAAACACCTGGAACTCCCGGAATCGGAACGCTTCCGTTTCTACCAAATCACCAATTTCCTACATACCATCTGGAAGGAAAAACCCCTTCCCCCAAAATTTACAGCTTACGAGTTGTGGTGCGGTCAAGCCATGGAGCAAAGGGGGGGAATCTCGGTGATATACTCAGCCCTCACTTGTCCCATGGACAAAACCCCATACATGAAGGCTTGGGAGGCTGACTTCCAACACAGCAGAGATCTGGAAACTTGGCAAGCAGCACTATTCAGATCCTTCAAAGGGATCCAAAATATCTCACTCATGGAGGCAAGCGTCAAACTGCTAACCAGATGGTACCTAACCCCAACCAGGCTAGCAACCATATACCCCTCAAAAAACCCTCTGTGCTTCAGAGGATGCCAACACCTAGGCACCATGGCCCACATTTGGTGGGAATGCCCCAAAATCCGCACTTTCTGGAGAAAAGTTTTCTCCATGATCTTCAAGGTGACGGTTTGCCAGGTCCCCAGGACCCCAGAGGTAGCTCTTCTAAACACATGCATCCCTGGCATAACCAAGGCATCACAAACACTGATTTACTTCATACTGCTGGGTACAAAAATCACAATTGCCAAAGCCTGGAAACAATCAAAACCTGCAATCCACACAGTCAAAAGGAAGATCTCTTGGATCATGACCCAAGAAAAACTCACCAGCATCCTGATGGACACCTCCTTGAAATTCCAAAAAATATGGGAGCCTTGGGCCCAATATATGGGTACTTCCCTCATTCCAGGTGCGCAGGTACAATATCATTCCTAAACAACCTTTAGGCACGTCTATCCAATAATTATGCAAGAGGCACACAGAAGCAAGAATCATATCTCCTCACCTAACCTGAGGACCCCCTTCCCCACCTCTCCCCTTCTCACTCTTTCTTCTCTCTCTTCTTTCTATCATCTCTATCGGTTAACTCATGCCAGAGGGCTAAATGTTGATGAATTCATTAGATGCTACAGTTAGGTAGTCCCCCTCGCTCAGGGGGATACGCAACTGTCCTATTTTACCTGTTTACTCGGCCCATATGGGCAGTTTAGTAACGGAGCTTTCCCTCGCCCGGCACAGTTAGTTCCCATCAGGGGTGCCGGGGGTAGGGAAGAGATCCCTAAAGTTTTAGGGGTAGAGCCAGGATCTTGTTATGTTTGTATTTGGATCCAGATATTCGTTAGTGAGTCTCCCTACAAGTTTCTAAAGCCGAGCAGACTACCGTAATATATTTCTGTTTGTAACTTTTAAGTGTCTTACCCTAGGAGGCACTCCCTCCTGAGCGTATAAGTATGATATTTCATAATTTGTATGTACTAATTAAAATAAAAACATATTGAAAGTAAAGAATTTGGATGGATTACAGAATGCAGGTTTTTTCTATATATCCAAAAACTGGCAGTGGACTAGGGATTTATGATCCAGATCAACTTCTCTCCTATCAAGTTGATAGGAGAGCTTGTGATCAATTTCTATGAAAACTACAATGCTTTTCTGAGGGCATACAGTATCCACTTGCTCACCAGGCCTTTTTCTGACACTTGCTGTTTACAAGTAAAAATCAGTATTTTTTGCTAGAAAATGACTTAAAACCCACAAACATTATATATTTTTTTAGCAGAGACCATAGAGAATAAAATGGTGGTTGTGGCAATTTTTTATGTCACGCGTTTTTTGCACAGCGGTGTTCAAACGCATTTTATTGCAAAAAAATACTGTTAGGTTCAACTCTTAAATAAGTTGCTTTAAGTTTATATTGCTTTGTCAAATCTTAGCTCTTAAAGAAATAGACACAGAAACAGAGTATCTGTATATCAGTCTACGAGCCTTGAATGTCCCGTACTCTGAACTCAACTGTCTTGGTTTATTGGATCTTTTATAAGGTGGGTTATATAAACACAAGTATCAAAGTGCAACATAGATATCAGATAATAAAAGCAGTTTCAACAGATACTGGTGGCTCAGCAGCCAAAGGTTACATTTCATAAAATACTGCAACGCAGGCATTATCACATTTCATAACAGACTACATTTCAATAACAGATTTACACGTAGACATTAGATTAAGTGAGAACTCTAAATCAAATCCCTAACCTTATCAATTTCCCCCTTTGACATCATCCTCTCCCTCCCCCTGGGTCCTCATGAATAAGTTCTAGTCAGTTTTTCCCCAGAGTACTTTCCCTGACCGCGAGTTGTCAGAGGGGTAAAACCCATCCCCCTAGGTATTACCAACATCATAAATTCAAGAAGAGGAGTTTTTGTAGGAGTAGGGTGATGTCAATACACATTTATCAGTATGCCCTGTCTATTCTCCTAATTTTCCTATTTATTTTCCTGTATACACATATATTTGTGATTGTAAGTGAAATTAATATTAAAATAATAATTACCATTGGACTTAACAACCAGTGAAAGGTATTGGTTGCTGTAAAAGACATTTCATTAAATATATCCCACCAATGTGGTGCAGTATCCTGTTGTGTTTGTGAGGAAAGATGCACTAGTCTACCTTTGTCAATTATTGCAGATACGAGGTTATTCTGTAGGGTATGTTCTATTGTTTCTATGCGTCGTCTAGTGGGTCTAAAGAAATTATAAAGGGTGTAGTGTCAGTGAGATTATGTACCTCATAAACTGAAGAGAATACCTTATTGGCGTCTGGTTCAAAAAGATAGGCGTCGTTACCCCATTGTAATATTTTAATCTTTTTTATACATCCCGCAAACGGCGCCGATTTATTTAACGCTAACATGGTACGGTTGTCATTAGTAATGATACAAATATGCTGGGGTCCTATTTCTATTAATCTATTGTTCACATTTATTGGTGTTCTTTGCATTTTGCATATGCTAGTTTGGTATTTTAACAAGCAAGGTTCATATACTGGGGAACTTCTGCCACATACCATTCCCTTATTAGTTCCTTCACATAGATTTAAATCATGGGTTCTGTTTCCTTTATCTACATATTTCCCATATATTTCTGGATACAAAAACTCGTTTTTAATTACTAGTGGCATGACCACTATTTTACACATTTCCATTACGTCTGCTACCCGGTATGCTTCAAACCTTCCTACACACCATTTATCCCCACATTCTACCTTATCCCCTTTTACTTGGAACCATACACCATCGTCAGTTAGACCTTTAAAATATTTCATCCAGGTATGATAATTTCCCAACTGTAGTTCAGTCCTGGCCCTATTTATTTGTATATGATAGGATAAGAGGTTAAAAGAGCACTGTGTGAAATTTACAAACTGTTGACTTTGATTCCACAGCTGGAGCTCTGCTCCTATCGTGTGATTTATTAACCCTCCCAAAAATTGTAATAGGGGTATTTCTTGCAGTTGGGTTTCAAAAGTGGTGGGTAACCATTTGCTGGTGATAGTCAAGCTGTCAGCTATGTGTCCCCCTGCATGCTTCCATCTGTTGTTCATTTCTTCTATTTCGACCGAGTTTAAAATTCCCATTCCTGTACCTGTTAATCCCAATAGAGTATCATACCATTCTCGCTTATACCTACACTCCGGTATTGGGGGAAAGGTGATATTGAATTTTATTTTTGTTTTCTGTTGTGATGTTGATACATTTATGCAAGTGTTTGGTACGGGTGTTAATATGGAAGATTCAATTATTGGCGTTACTTCTTCCTCCATTTGTATGTGAAATCCATAGGACTGTGCATTCCAATACCACCCATCATCGCTCTTTTCCCTCCACCAACAGGCACAGAGGAAAGTACTGGATTGATTAACGGTAATATCTGTCAGATTAAACATCCCTTCTGATATATTTTCTCCCCCTGCTATTGTGACTAATATTTGGTACATTTGTCCTACCACCCGTTCCCAGGCTTGTTTCCACGTCTGTGAAAGGGATATTTTATGGCACCTATGATTTTTACTGTTATTGAAAGGAAAGCTCATATTGTCATTCCACTGGAAGGTTATAGTTACTTCTGAGAGTGGGTCCGCCTGTATCCATGTAATACCTACATCTATATGAAATGGTCGCCTGTGTCCTTTAACAGTGTAATTACCTACATCATAATACTTATTCATCTCATATCCTGAATCATTTGCTACTTTAGGATCATCTATAACCCATTGAAAATTTGCTGTTTCCTCTACCTCAATTACATTAATACCAGGAGTCCATGCATGTATTTGTAAAACAACAATCTTCAACAGAAAATATGTAAGTAGATATTTCATCATGTTGTTTTCTCGGGTTGTTTCTTACAATGTGATGCGTGTATCCAGGTAGGTTTTCCTTCCAGCTTTACTGAGGTGGCCGTGTTCAGAAGCACTTGATAAGGACCTTCAAACCTTGGCTCCAATGTCTTTCTGGTGTGTTTCTTTACATATACATAATCCCCTGGTAGCAGTGTATGTGTACCTGCTATTGAATTAGGGTCTGGAAGAGAAGAATACACACTTTTGTGGATCTTAGTTAGACGTTGTTGTAATTGTATTACATATGCAGTCAAACTATCACATTGCAATTGCATACTCTGTGGAAAGTATAGACCTAATCTAGGCGCATTCCCAAAAAGTATCTCATATGGGGACAATCCTGTTTTTCCTGTTGGAGTGTACCTTATAGAGAATAAAGCCAAAGGCAGACATTCAGGCCATGGCTTGTTTAACTCTTGCATGGCTTTTTGTATTTTTAACTTTATTGTCCCATTTACTCTCTCCACTGATCCCAAACTCTGTGGGTGGTAAGGGGTGTGAAAACTTTGTTGAACCCCTAACATGGTCATTACATTCTGCATGATTTCTCCTGTAAAGTGTGTTCCCCTATCTGATTCTATGGTTTCAGGAAGACCAAACCTAGGTATTAACTCAGTGATCAGTTTCTTGACTGTGGCTTTTGCTGTAGCTGATTTTACTGGATAGCCTTCGGGCCAACCTGAGAATAAATCGATACACACGAGGACAAATTCAAAGGGGCCGCTCTTAGGCATTTGTATGTAGTCAATTTGCAGTCTCTGGAAGGGGTATTGGGCCCGGACCTGGTGTTTTCCTGGGATTTTTACTCTCTGTCCTGGGTTATTCAGGAGACAGATTTGGCAGGCTGCACAGTAGTTTCTCGCAGTACTACTGAATCCAGGGGCGAGCCATCCTTGGTTCACAATCCTATACATGGAATTGGAACTGACATGTGTGGGTAGGTGAACTGCCGCTGCCATTGCTGGGTACAGAGAGGCAGGCAGGCATATTTTGCCTCCTTCCCTCCATACATTGTCAAGGTCTGGTGCTGCTCCCATCCTGACCCACTTATCTTTCTCGCTCTCCCCTGCTTGCTCCTGTAATTTACTCAGCTGCTGCCATGTTGGTTCTGGGATACTCACCTCTACCACTGCTAAGGTCTCAGGGCTTCCTTCCCCTAGAGCTGCCTGTTTTGCAGTCAAATCTGCAAATGCATTTCCTTTTGCCTCAATTGTTTTTGCGCTCGTGTGTGCCGCTATCTTCATGATGGCCACTCGTTTAACCTTTTGAAGATTGTTCAGGACTCCCTTAATCCCTTCTCCATGTTTTACAGGTGTACCTGCTGCTGTCAGATAACCTCTAGCCTTCCATATATGGCCATAATCGTGCGCTACACCATAAACGTAGGCGGAGTCAGTGTAAATATTCCCTTCTCGTCCTTTTAAGTATTCTAGGGCTTGTTCTAAAGCTTTTAATTCTGCTTCTTGTGCTGACATGTGGGCTGGTAAGGGCTGTGCGTCAATCACCTGTGTATCAGTCACTACAGCATACCCTGTGTGATATTTACCCCTGTCATCAGCAAACCTGCTTCCATCTATATACAAAGTGTGTTCAGCGTTTAAAATTGGTGTATCTGTAACATGTGGGAATCCCATTGTCTCCTGTGCCATGAGCTGAAAACAATCGTGTTCATCTACTTCTTTAAACAAAAGAGTGTTAGGGTCCTCATTTCCTTCCTCACTAGTACTATTAGTACTATCAATACACTTTACTGAATTAAAAAAAACAAAACAAAATGCGTTCAGACATTCACCTCACATGTGTGGTGCGAGTGCCGTTTACATATGTGGGCATGACCTATGCATGCATTCACCACAAGCTGCAAGCATGCAGAAACAGGGGAGCTTTAATTTTTGGTTTTTACTTTTTTTTAACAGGTTCCCAACTGGCTCACGCAGATATACTGCGGCAGAATGGCTCCCCTGGGCGAAATCCCATGTGGGTATGTAAATTCCTTTAGTGGCCACCAGAGGACACGCACCAGCTGCACAGCGGGGGACCCAATGCCCGTGGCCAGCGGGCACAATCAGCACCGGCCACGCGCGATCGGGTGCATGAGTGCCAGCACAGGGATTTGTGTGTGTGTAAACTAGGGATGGGTAAACGGTTCAGCTCAAGCATAAGTTCGGGGCGAACTTTGGTTGTTCGGACATTTGGTGAACAATTAACATTATGCAGTGTTCGTGGCAAATTCGAAAGTCGCGGAACAATGTTAAAGTCTATGGGACACTAACATGTGTTGTGGAAAATTTTATATAAATGTATTGTCATAAGAGTCTCCCGGTGTCTGTTCTCTCGCAGCCCGCTCTAAAGAGCTGACTGGGGCAGACTGACGCTGGTTGAGACCTATTAGGTAGTGGAAAACCTCCTGGTGTTTGGAGAGAGGTGTTTGCGGAGAGAGGACATGTCTGCCAGCAAATGGCCCCTGTGCAATGCACAGAACGATCATCTGGTGGGGGTGTGTTCGCTCTGCAAAGACATTATCGGTTTAGCGGTTGTTTGCTCTTGTCACCCCCGGTATGCCTGATCAACATATTTGGGGTGCCATGACGTACACCTGCAGATAATCTCCCATCCACGAGGAACTCTAGTCATCATCATTTGGTTGTATTTTGTTGTGTGTTAAATCCTTATATGGTCATTCACATCCTGTGTTCATTTCCTATGAGGTCACAAGCTTTGTAAGAGGTGTTTGGCTGTTGGAAGCCCAACCCTCGAGTTTTGGGACTTCCTGTTATGTTAATAAAGAGCCAGGAGACTGCTCGGCAGGGGGGCTTGCAGGCAGTGTGATGCTGGAGTTGAGAACGTAAGGATGTGTTGTGTCTGTTTGTGGGGAAGGGGCACACACCAGAGGAGGGCTACACCAGAGGATGGCATACGATCAGAAGGTAAGATGGTATTATATCATAAGATGGAAATGGGTGCTTATTAGCACAGGAGATACGGCTGTGTGCATAGCTTACAGCCAAATTTCCATTTCAGGATGGCTGGCCAGGTACTTTATGGAGCAGATACAACCCCCCTTCACATCGGCAAGAAAAGGGGGGAGAACGGATCCCAGTCCAGGACATCTCTTTCTGATGTGTTGGGGAGCCTCTGCTCTGCAAAAGAGCTAATTTTTCATCTTTTGAAATAATGCTGGAAGTTTGATCTTATGTCTAGTGTGTGCCTGCGTGTGTGTGTGTGTGTGTGTGTGTGTGTGTGTGATTTGTATCTCAAATGTTTGTGTAAGGAGACTGATGCTGTGTAACAAGTTTGTAATGCATGTGAGAAATGGATGAATTGTAATTATTACTTATGTATGGGACAAGTAGATTTCATGACTTTTGTAGAGTGTTTAATTGTCTCAAGACACAGACTTTGTTGAAGATGGCTGCTGCATTTTCAAGTGGGCATGCGGCCTGGGGGGAGGGGCGGCCAAGCATTTTACAATGGTGGAAAGTTGGCTGCTCCCTGTGGACAATAGAAAGGTTTTGTTTTGAGGTGAATAGAACATGCAAGCATTCACAGTCTGTATTTCTCAATGTCTTGTTCCTGTGAAAGCTGATGTGAACTGAGTTTGAGAAGAGAGGGTATGTTTCAGCCGTGTAATTGTGGGTTATGTGGCTTGGTTGTTTCATTGGATAGCATGTGGTCCTAAGTTTTTCATAACTCTAATGCCCCGAACACATGGTCGGATTTTCCGACGGAAAATGTGTGATAGGACCTTGTTGTCGGAAATTCCGACCATGTGTGGGCTCCATCACACATTTTCCATCGGAAATTCCGACACACAAAGTTTGAGAGCTTGCTATAAAATTTTCCAACAACAAAATCCGTTGTCGGAAATTCCAATCGTGTGTACACAAATCAGAGGGTATGTTTCAGCCGTGTATTTGTGGGTTATGTGGCTTGGTTGTTTCATTGGATAGCATGTGTTCCTAAGTTGTGCTTTTTCGTAACTCTAACACTTTTTTAAATGTTTGTCTAAGTGTTCATTTAGTATCTCAAATGTATAATTTTGTGGGGAGAAATTTTTAGTTTTGGCGGGAAAATGTGCCATTTTGTTGTGGTCTGGCTTTTGTTGTAGTCACCATGTGGATCGGCGGCCATTTTTAAGACCTGTGGGCCTTCCTACAGGGGAAGCTGCTCCAATTTTCCTTTGTGTGTGCAAAGCCATGTGGTATAAGTTGCCATCTTGTTTCTAGACTCCATTTTGTATTCCTTTGTGTGTGCAAAGCCATGTGGTATAAGCTGCCATCTTGTTTCTAGACTCCTTTGTGTGTGCAAAGCCATGTGCTATAAGCTATCATCTGGCTTCTAGGCATCATTTTGTTTTCCTTTTAAGTGAATTGTGTTTAATTTTTATTTGTTTTGCGTTTTTGTGTCTTTAGCTGAGGGTTGTTTTGTATAGCCTGCAATATATGAAACTAGGCTTACCCTCCCCTCCCTTTTCCTGTACATTGATATGTAAATAAACCAGTTTGAGGGGTTTTAGAGCTGGGCATGCAACAGGAAGTTCTTCTCAGCATTTTATGTATCCACAGGAAGTTGGGGGGGGGGCTTGGGGTATCACACAACAAAAAGAGATTTGTGCTTGGAAGGACAATGGGAAAATACTGGCATTTGAAAGTGTTTTAAATATCTCCCAGTTGTATTTTTAGTTTTACACTGTAATATAGTTTTCGGTAGAGAGCAAACAGGAGGCATCCAAGTTATTGTTGCAATATCAAGGTACAGAGAGAAGCCGCAGTGTTTTGTAAAAGAAACAGGCAAAAGTTCTCTGTGTAGATTCGGCTGGTGACGCAGTTTACGGTCGTACAGCGTAATGCGCTTGTGTATGCATACACTGTGAGGGGTAGAAACATAATTCGGGGGTTGATCTGTGGTTGTTGGCGAATCATTTGGCATAGTTAATAGTTTGGTTGTTAAAAGAGTGGTACAACAAGCCATAGATTTGATGCCTCGTTTTAGTGTTTCTAGTTGAGTGACTAATAGTGGTTGTAGTCCGTCAATCCACCGTGTAAGAAGACACCGGGTGGTGGTCTCCGAAATGGGTGCAAGGGTTTTCCCTGGATGCAGGGGTAAGACGATAAGCCGAATCGAATCGCCATGGGCAATGGCAGTCCGTGCAAGGGAAGGAATGCAAGGCTTCCCACAGTCAGATGGATGCACAAGAGCATGGAGTCTAGTTCTGAGGAAAAGGCCATTAAACCCCAGAAAGATTGACATAGGTGGTCCAAGGATACTATTTTGGGTATCCCTCTGGAGTTGATGTAGCGCGACTGCGGCTTCAGAAATCTGTAATGTTGACTGAGTTGATGGATGCGTAGTATTAAAAATACACAGGCCTGTTTTTGAACTTTGTGTGGCTGGTCCATGCAGATTTCGAAATGCTCTCGTGCTTTTCAATTTGTATTCTTTTTCTATTGCTAAAAGAGTGAAGGCAGCATTCCACCTGGTCGTTTTAATTATTTTTTCATTTTCGTTTTTGGGAACTATGAAATATCTCCCCCGCATTTGTATCTAAATGTTTGTCTTTTTTCAATGTTTGTATGTAGTAACATGTTTAAACCTACCGCGACAGCCCCCTTGCATGTCGCGGCTGTTGTATTTTAAGTAAAAACGTGAGAGTAAGACTTACAGAGGGTTTAGTTATTACCAGTTTTGAGGAATGTCAGTGACAATTTACCAATGTACATGAATGTTGTATTGTTTACCATTCTTTGAAGGATAGAGTAATAACTTTTGTTTATAAGTATCTTTTCAGGTCCAAAGAGTTTCTGGAAGTATGTGTACAGGTGTATAAGAAGGTAAAAGTATCATAGGCTATGTCACTGTTATAAAATTAAAAACAAGTGTGGCGCTAAAAGAAAGTGTCCTTTATTGGGCAAAGCCAAACAGAATGGTATCTGGAGGGCAAAATGCACAATAAAGATTATTAATGAAAAAAGTCCTGCAAGGACTAAGAATTAGTTCCAGAAACAATACAACATGGATGGCTAAAAAATGAGTGAATCCATAAATTATGTACCGTGAAAGGTATAACTAATATGTGCTATAAGGAAACGGGTAGTATGAAAAGAACCTCAAAATCCAAACAAAAAAGAAAGGTCTTCATAAAACGCTGTGAAAAGTAAATATGATGTGCAACACTGACATATTGCACATGAAAAAACGGTATGTGTATGTGTGGGGGATTGTGCACAACACAAGTGTAATACAAATAAATAAAAAGTTGGTATATAAAGAAAACCAAATATGCTATTACAATAAAAAGTCCATCCAAATTGGAAAAATAAAGTGATGACACTAAGTCCAAATCATGTATTGGAAACAACGATCAGCAACCACTGAGTCAACTGAGACAGGACCAATGGATCCAAAGATGGCATCCACAAGTTGCGATCTTGAACATCTGTGTAAATGATGTAGGCAAAAATACCCTTACCGGATAGGATGGACTCCCAGTCAGCGACTTGAGAGTCAAACAGGCTTGTGTAAAAGTATGGAGGGTAGTTCCTGGTCCCCGACAGCTGGAGGTATTAGAAGAGTGGCGATGTTCACCGACCTGATCACTCCGATCACACCGACCCGTCACTCCATAGGTTGCAATGGTAGGTACCTATTGGGACTCCGGCTCCATAGGAAGGATGTCACTCCTCAGAGATGATGGGAAAAGAAAAGAGGCTTCCCCATAGTATAAATCAGCTAAAAAACCAGCTTTATTAAAATAAAATAATAAAAGCACTCAGGCCCTTATATAGCAAAAATAATGAAAGTAGCGCTAAAATACAAATGGTGGCAAGACAGGCATCAAAAACCCTACGCGTTTCGTCCGATAGGACTTCTACTGGGGTATATACCCCAGTAGAAGCCCAGTAGAAGTCCTATCGGACGAAACGCGTAGGGTTTTTGATGCCTGTCTTGCCACCATTTGTATTTTAGCGCTACTTTCATTATTTTTGCTATATAAGGGCCTGAGTGCTTTTATTATTTTATTTTAATAAAGCTGGTTTTTTAGCTGATTTATACTATGGGGAAGCCTCTTTTCTTTTCCCATCATCTCTGAGGAGTGACATCCTTCCTATGGAGCCGGAGTCCCAATAGGTACCTACCATTGCAACCTATGGAGTGACGGGTCGGTGTGATCGGAGTGATCAGGTCGGTGAACATCGCCACTCTTCTAATACCTCCAGCTGTCGGGGACCAGGAACTACCCTCCATACTTTTACACAAGCCTGTTTGACTCTCAAGTCGCTGACTGGGAGTCCATCCTATCCGGTAAGGGTATTTTTGCCTACATCATTTACACAGATGTTCAAGATCGCAACTTGTGGATGCCATCTTTGGATCCATTGGTCCTGTCTCAGTTGACTCAGTGGTTGCTGATCGTTGTTTCCAATACATGATTTGGACTTAGTGTCATCACTTTATTTTTCCAATTTGGATGGACTTTTTATTGTAATAGCATATTTGGTTTTCTTTATATACCAACTTTTTATTTATTTGTATTACACTTGTGTTGTGCACAATCCCCCACACATACACATACCGTTTTTTCATGTGCAATATGTCAGTGTTGCACATCATATTTACTTTTCACAGCGTTTTATGAAGACCTTTCTTTTTTGTTTGGATTTTGAGGTTCTTTTCATACTACCCGTTTCCTTATAGCACATATTAGTTATACCTTTCACGGTACATAATTTATGGATTCACTCATTTTTTAGCCATCCATGTTGTATTGTTTCTGGAACTAATTCTTAGTCCTTGCAGGACTTTTTTCATTAATAATCTTTATTGTGCATTTTGCCCTCCAGATACCATTCTGTTTGGCTTTGCCCAATAAAGGACACTTTCTTTTAGCGCCACACTTGTTTTTAATTTTATTTTTGTACAATTTGTCTGATTGTGGTGTTGGCTGCTTTGCTTTGTGGTTGGCGCATTATTAATTTTTGAATTTATGTCACTGTTATATTCTGCACCATTCTAAACCCTGCATGTCTTCCTCCAGTTTGTAATGAGGAGGGAAGAAAAGGGGGGATAATAGTGGTGACAATGACACATTTTCAAACCAACAATACTAACCGCTCTAATTCTAACCAAGTTTGTGCCAAGACTGTCTTTCTTTCATGGAATTTGAATCAGCAAGCAGCAGTCTGGTGAAGTAGGCTCCCATCCCAGATGCTAAGAACCTTTTTGTCACTGGTTCCAGGTATTACACCCCAGATGGTAAGCCATGCACAGGTTATGCAGTGACCACAATCCCGATGTCTGGGTTATTGTCATATGAGGTTTGTTTGGAGGTCAACCAAAAACAGAATTGTACTTTCCTCATTTGCTGTCACCTACATTCTCAGCTGATGGGGTAGGTGCAATCACTGTAACATGAACTTCAAAAGGTCCACCACAGGGTTCACGAGTCCATCCTGGACCCTGACACAATAACCAGTTTACATTCTTTCCAACCAGGTGACTGGGTCATTGTAAAGAAGCTTGAGGGATGAGACCATGCTAGCCACGGCAAGAAGAGGATCAACCACAAAGAGTAGAGGAGTATCTTCGTTTATTTATATTTTTTTGTAAGGGTAAGGTTGAAAAGCATCCCAACTAGCTAAGAAAGAGAACAGGACACATGGTCGGGTATTAGTGCCCCAGCGATGACGGCGGTACATGCTATATGTGACGTTCATATTGGTGTGAGGAGTTTTGACAGACTAGTAAAATCCAAACAGACACCTGTCAATAGAACTTAACAAAACATTTCTAAAGGGTAAAATGAATTATAATTTTAACAATAGCTCTGGTTCTTGCCATCTTTGGTATTGGGATAACTAGGAAGCCCACAAGTGTGCTTCAACTGTAGTTTGGTATTAATGCGGATTTACAGCTTATAAGGTTATTCCCCTAAGGCAAGAGGTTCATGTGTGCTGGTGAAACTTGTCCCAGCATCTTATATCGTGGCCGATCGTGAGGATCTGATGGTGCGAGAGAAGATAAGAATGGTAAGGACAGCTGGAAGGGAATTGCTTGTACATAGTGGGGGCTTGAGCTTATGAAACACTTGCATGTAACTGTTGAAGCTACAAGGAAGTTCCCACAGTCCAAGGGGGTTTCTGGGAATTCATAAGTAAAGATTGTTATATCTGGATCGGGGATAGTAGTGACAAAGTTCAGGCCCATATGGATAAGGTTTAGATCCCTACAAGGCAAAGCCAGAGCTATAGCTAGTGAAGGTTGGAATCCTTTTTAAGGGTTTGGGAATCGTTGGGGATTTAATTTTTATTTTGCAGCGGATCATAGTGAAGGAAGTAGGGGTATATATACTCATGTTGTTTTTGTTTCTATTCCTTCTATATACCATGATGAGGTGCTCCTGTTGCCTGATTGGACACGTGACCAGAGCCTGAGCAGATGACCACATCTTCCCTGATGAGATGCCCCGAAGCCCGACCCACGTACAAGACACAGAGGATCCCAGAATGACCGGCGACTACTACAGCTCACCACGTCATCTCCAACAGAGTCTACATGTCAAGCCGTATTTTACTTTTTATGGACTAAGAAGAAGATCAGGAAAAAACCTTAGAGATGGTTTTATATTGTTAAAGTCTTACACACCAATGTACATATTACCTCAATCAGTATATAAAAGGAGGAATATCCCAGTAGCTGGTAGCTAGTGGGAATAGGTAGGAGGCATTCTAAAATCCTTACACAGTAGGTTTTGTTGTTATATATATGAGGATACATTTTATAAAATGTAAGCAGAGTGATGTACAGGTAAATACCTGAATTAGTGCACCATTACCAGAGAAATTGCACTGTATGTATATTAATATGCACTATAATAACTGTATATAGTACTGGTAAGCAATCAGCCAGTTAGGTACACTTTAAACTATATCATCCATTTAGATGCAACTCAAGTAATACTATAAAACTGAAACATAACATATGCTGCAGTAAACGTATCACAATGATGTATATTGTGCATCAACCACAAAAATGCATGCATCAAGCTTGGAGTGTGAACCATATAGGTTCATTACAGTTCATATAGTGAGACCTGGACCCAGCATATGCTACAGCAATTGAATGACATTGGAGTGCGATAGTCCCATAAGTTTGTCACTGTATCAGGTCAGGAACTCCCAGGGGTGACTTTAGTGCATAAAATGTTGCCAGGTGACTTTTGTGCTCCCCCTTCTGATTTCCTACTCACCGACTCCTGGTACCACTGCAGGGGTAATGGGCCTGTAATGCTTTAAGTAGAACTCATTGCTCCCTGTTGCTTGCAATGGATGCCTCGGATATATCCTGGTTAGTGGAGGTGCTGCAATGCCCTCATGCATCAAAAAATATAAAAAAGGGCTTCCATAGTGTGATAACGTAAAAAACTTTTATTATTAAAAAACATATAGTAAAAACAAAAATGTCCCACAGAAGTGTGTATTCCCACCCAGTTATGCACTGAGGTAGGGTAACAGCAGTTCCCGGCAGAAAAACAGATTAAAAATCATTGTACCCAGAGAGTGTATTGAGATGGGGGATGTGACAGCTGTGCGCTGCACCTGCGTTCCACCCACTCGTATGCCCGGAAGTGACGTAGTGTGCGTGGTTCCGTTGTGCGCGCTTCGTCATTAGACGTCCTCAGCAACGGTACCACGCTACTGTGCACTGTGAGTTTTATGAGGAGAGCGTCCATGTCTGTCCTGCCCCTTGGAGTATGGTTACCATTTGCATACATGTTCCCTGGGAGAACGAACGGCCATACACTTCAACAGAGGGGATATTCCACATGGACCAAATTTAGATATCTATGTGCCAAACATTTAGATTTATTTGAAAGGAATTGTTATGATAGACGTCATGGTGGCGCTCGCCCCTGTATTTATATAAACTACTCACATGTAATGTATACGATTGGGGGATTTCCCCTGCTGGTCAGTAGATGGTATGGCACCGTACAAATATCATTAACACTAATAGAAATTAGGAAGTGCAATGAGACTGGATACAATCAAAGGATAACAAACATTAGGCAAAAAAATAATAATAAAAAAATATATAAAAATAAGAATTGAGTGAACTTGTTGATACCCACTGTTCCTGGTAGTACCTGGTAGTTGAGTCCGACTGGTAGAAGAAGACCTCTCTTACAGTGCTGGTTCAGGAGCCACTGGAGTGGGAACAGTGGTCTCTTGAGCACAGTGGGTAGGAGTGCCTGGTGCAGGTTCTTGCGGGGGCCGGTACAGGAGCTGAGAAGAAGTCCCTCCGGGATGGTTGGGCTGCAGGTGCTGGCAGGCTGAAGCGGATCAGTAAGCAGACCGGTAGGTGGTATGGCAGCAGCAGAACCTGGAGCTGGATAAGCAGGCTGGGAAGCAGCATCACAGGACACAGGCAAAGCAGAGTCAGACAGTCCGTTCGGCAGGAGATCAGGCAGGTATTGGCAGAAGGATAATCGCAGAGTAGTCAGGCAGGCAGTTATTCGGCAACAGGTAACAAGAGTTTAAGCAGAGTCAGGCAAGCCGGGTCAGATTTGAGATAGCAGAATGGTGAAACGTAGCCGGGTCAATAACAGATACAACAACAGGCAGGATACAGGAACACAGGTGCAGAGCTGCAGACGAACAGCACCTTATGGGTGCAACTGACACTCTTTTAAAGAGCCCTTGGCACCAAACAGCGCTAGCGCGCACGGCGCGTGCACAGGCACGTGCGGGAGCGCGCCGGCACCCCCCGGTGGAGGATTCAACTGTAGCGCCCTGGACAAGCCCCGCATGCGCACGCGCGCACGCATGTTCGCCCGACAGGTACCGGCACGTCCCTGACACCCGCAACATTAGGCATCCAAATTTACCTTACATTAGGTACTAATAAAAACTAGTAAAATATTTTGGGTATGTCATTACCCATACATTTAAGGGGTGCCAGAAATAAAGCAAATAGCTGGCCCTAGTGAAAAACCATAAAGATGGAGAGGGGGTGTTATTAAATCTGCATTCCATTTATCCATATATCATGAGCGGCCAGAGCCTCCATTGACCCCAAATATCAGCAACATTAGTAACAACAAGGAAACTAAAAGTATCAGTCCAATTTTGGTGAGTGCCTTAGTATAAAAGGACCACCACACCTAGGCATCTGGCGTATAGATTATATACAAAGATATATGTTAGATATATCCCTGAGTGTATGATCCACTTTAGGGTATGTTTCCCTTAATGATATAGACGGGCTTATTCTTAAAGAGAACTGTGTGTGAAGTGATATAAGCCTGTGGTGATCCCTAGTGTTCTACTCCTATGTGAGGCAAGTATATGTTTACATATGGTATAGGTGAGGTGGGTATCACTACATTTAACCCATATAGGGTATTCCACCTCACTATTGTAAAACTTTTTTTATTTATTTCTGTGATATTATGATATGTGCTATAAGTGTGATATAGATATAAATAAAAATAAATAAATTGATGAGGCCTCCATAGGCCCTTAAGTAGTCTATAACATGTGCACTGTGTGCTGTGAGTTTTAAGGATATATTATGTGTGTCAAATGAAAAAGAGGGGGATTAAAGTGATCATAGGGTCGCCACTTATCTATATAGGCTAGAATGTCCAATAAAAACAAAGAAGGGAAAGAAGGGGAGGCAGAGTCATCTAAGACATGCAAGCATTCCATAACCTATGTGGAATGCACTATACTCTGGGCCTGCCCACCCAAACTTTACCTGGAGGTGCCCAAACTTGCAATAACTCCCATAAACGTATACGTTTGTTACAATGTGAGTCTGCCCATACAGGCACCGTAGGTTCTATATAAAGATTCTGAGAAAAAGAGAGATCAAGAGTAGGGGGCTGGAGGACGGTTGGTATATAGTACCCACAGAACACGATATCTCTAAAAACTTCAGCATGGAACCATCCCCTTTTCCCAAACCAGGGAGTTAGGGGTGTACAAGTTCCCCTCATGGGTTGGCTATAAAGCAATTGAGATCTATGTCTAGGTTGAGGCCCTTGGGAGCCAGGGAGCCCAACCTGTATATCCAGGTTGTCTCGTTTTGCGACATGAGAGTGGTTTTATTACCTCCCCTCCAGTGTTTTTTTATAGAGTCAATACCATAAAATCTCTATTATGCGCCTGATCAAAATGGCATGATAGGTTATGTTTAGGGAATCCCTTTCTTATATTCTTGATGTGTTCACGTATCCGTACATTTAGGGGCCGTGTAGTTCTCCCCACATACTGAAGATGACAAGGGCACTCTATGACATATGTCACATGGGTGCTATGGCACACGATCAAATTCCTGATCTTAGGGGGTAATGACACACCCAAAATATTTTATTATTTTTTATTAGTACCTAATGTAAGGTGAATTTGGATGCCTAATGTTGCGGATATCAACAAGTTCACTCAATTCTTATTTTTATATTTTTTTATTATTATTTTATTGCCTAATGTTTGTTATCCTTTAATTGTATCCAGTCTCATTGCACTTCCTAATTTCTATTAGTGTTAAATGATATTTGATAGCATTGTACGGTCTTGGTGTGTGCCATACCATCTACTGACCAGCAGGGGAAATCCCCCAATCGTATACATTACATGTGAGTAGTTTATATAAATACAGGGGAGAGCGCCTGTTAGGTACCTTGTAGTTGAGCCGGCGCCCCCCAGTGGGGAATTCAACTGTAACGCCCTGGACAGGCCCCTCGTGCGCAAGCGCGCACGCATATTCGCCTGGCAGGCACTGGCACGTCCCTGACAGCGCCACCATGACGTCTATCATAACAATTCCTTTCAAATAAATCTAAATGTTTGGCACATAGATATCTAAATTCGGTCCATGTGGAATAACCCCTCTGTTGAAGTGTATGGCCGTTCGTTCTCCCAGGGAACATGCAAGCAAATGGTACCCATACTCCAAGGGGCGGGACAGACGTGGACGCTCTCCTCATAAAACTCACAGTGCGCAGTAGCTTGGTACCGTTGCTGAGGACGTCTAATGACGAAGCACGCACGATGGAACCACGCACACTACGTCACTTCCGGGCATATGAGTGGGTGGAACGCAGGTGCAGCGCACAGCTGTCACATCCCCCATCTCGATACACTCTCTGGGTACAGTGATTTTTAATCTGTTTTTCTGCCGGGAACTGCTGTTACCCTACCTCAGTGCATAACTGGGTGGGAATACACACTTCTGTGGGACATTTTTGTTTTTACTATATGTTTTTTAATAATAAAAGTTTTTTTTTACGTTATCACACTATGGAAGCCCTTTTTTATATTTTTTGATGCATGAGGGCATTGCAGCACCTCCACTAACCAGGATATATCCGAGGCATCCATCGCAAGCAACAGGGAGCAGTGAGTTCTACTTAAAGCATTACAGGCCCATTACCCCTGCAGAGGTACCAGGAGTTGGTGAGTAGGAAATCAGAAGGGGGAGCACAAAAGTCACCTGGCAACATTTTATGCACTAAAGTCACCCCTGGGAGTTCCTGACCTGATACAGTGACAAACTTATGGGACTATCGCACTCCACTGTCATTCAATTGCTGTAGCATATGCTGGGTCCAGGTCTCACTATATGAACTGTAATGCACCTATATGGTTCACACTCCAAGCTTGATGCATGTATTTTTGTGGTTGATGCACAATATACATCACTGTGTTATACGTTTACTGCAACATATGTTATGTTTCAGTTTTATTGTATTACTTGAGTTGCATCTAAATGTATTATATAGTTTAAAGTGTACCTAACTGGCTGATCAGTACTATATACAGTTATTATAGTGCATATTAATATACATACAGTGCAATTTCTCTGGTAATGGTGCACTAATTCAGGTATTTACCTGTAAATCACTCTGCTTACAATTTATAAAATTTATCCTCATATATAACAACAAAACCTACTGTGTAGGGATTTTAGAACGCCTCCTACCTATTCCCACTAGCTACCAGCTACTGGGATATTCCTCCTTTTATATACTGATTGAGGTAATATGTACATTGGTGTGTAAGACTGTAACAATATAAAACCATCTCTAAGGTTTTTTCCTGTATATGCTTAGCAATCAGGTTTTCCAGGTAGCGCCAGTCAACCCATTTTTCTGATAGTTTACGTATGATTAGCAGGGTACCCCATGCGAGTGCTCTGTGTAAGGGAGGCAGCAACTTGTTTTCTTGCCACATAGGCCTATCCTAAAGCGCAGTTTCTCTACGTGACACCAAGAAGAAGATCAGGATTCATCGAGGGACACATGGGATCATATGACAAGAGGAGGGACTGTTGTGGAAAATTTTATATTAATGTATTGTCATAAGAGTTTCCCAGTGTCTGTTCTCTCGCAGCCCACTCTAAAGAGCTGATTGGGGAAAACTGACGCTGGTTGAGACCTGTTAGGTAGTGGAAAACTTCCTGGTGTTTGGAGAGAGGTGTTTGCGGAGAGAGGACATGTCCGCCAGCAAAGGGCCCCTGTGCAATGCACGGAACGATCATCTGGTGGGGGTGTGTTCGCTCTGCAAAGACATTATCGGTTTAGCGGTTGTTTGCTCTTGTCACCCCCGGTATGCCTGATCATATTTGGGGTGCCCTGACGTACACCTGCAGATAATCTCCCAACCACGAGGAACTCTAGTCATCGTCATTTGGTTGTATTTTGTTGTGTTGTTAAATCCTTATATGGTCATTCACATCCTGTGTTCATTTCCTGTGAGGTCACAAGCTTTGTAAGAGGTGTTTGGCTGTTGGAAGCCCAACCCTTGAGTTTTGGGACTTCCTGTTATGTTAATAAAGAGCCAGGAGACTGCTCGGCGGGGGGGCTTGCGGGCAGTGTGATGCTGGTGTTGAGAACGTAAGGATGTGATGTGTCTGTTTGTGGGGAAGGGACACACACCAGAGGAGGGCTACACCAGAGGATGGCATACGATCAGAAGGTGAGATGGTATTATATCATAAGATGGAAATGGGTGCTTATTAGCACAGGAGATATGGCTGTGTGCATAGCTTACAGCCAAATTTCCATTTCAGGATGGCTGGCCAGGTACTTTATGGAGCAGACAGGAACCCCCCTCCACATCGGCAAGAAAAGGGGGGAAAAAGGGATCCCAGCCCAGGACATCTCTTTCTGATGTGTTGGGGAGCCTCTGCTCTGCAAAAGAGCTAATTTTTCATCTTTTGAAATAATGCTGGCAGTTTGATCGTATGTCTAGTGTGTAATGTGATAATAAGGCCCCTTTCACACTGGGGCGGTGGGGGCGTCGGCGGTACAACAGCGCTATTTTTAGCGCTGCTGTACCGTCGTTTATGAAATGTGAGTTCAATGGTGGAGGAGAGTGTTGTTTACATTAAAGTTTATTGCGTTACTGGATCGCTTTTCTTTTCTTCATGTGGAGAGAACGCTTGTATATATACTCTGGATAACTAACAGGGATTGATTGGAGGTTATCACTTTGCCCCTTACTGTGTGGGAATAGCCTGTGAGCCGAACACGAGTCACGCTGAAGGGGAGTGGAGGTCACATATCACAGCGGTGTGGTGGAAGATTTTGTCACTGAAGATCTATATCATATCATGTTATGAATCATCACTTACATCACTACGTCACTGATTATTGGACTTTATATGTTTAATATTAGTCTATTATACATTGTATGTTTATTTATAACACAATATTATATTTTGCTCTTAAGTGAGTGGTGTTAATTAGTTTGTCACATCTAATTTATCACATCATTTTTTTAGGTCTAATTTAGTTTTTAGCGCTGCTATTTGATTTCACTGTAGGTGAGGGCAGGTTTATAGTGAATCATTTATTATCATTTTGCACTGTTTTGAATTTTTTAAGCGGCAGCTGACAGTAATGTTTAGGTCTGTGAGCGCAGCGTTTGGCACATAAGGAAGGGGCGGATATCCTGTGTACCATACTAGTGATACATTTTATGTCTAGTGTGTGCCTGCGTGTGTGTGTGTGTGTGTGTGCGTGTGTGTGTGATTTGTATCTCGAATGTTTGTGTAAGGAGACTGATGCTGTGTAACAAGTTTGTAATGCATGTGAGAAATGGATGAATTGTAATTATTACTTATGTATGGGACAAGTAGATTTCATGACTTTTGTAGAGTGTTTAATTGTCTCAAGACACAGACTTTGTTGAAGATGGCTGCTGCATTTTCAAGTGAGCATGCGGCCTGGGGGGAGGGGCGGCCAAGCATTTTATAATGGTGAAAAGTTGGCTGCTCCCTGTCAACAATAGAAAGGTTTTGTTTTGAGGTGAAAAGAACATGCAAGCATTCACAGTATGTATTTCTCAATGTCTTGTTCCTGTGAAAGCTGATGTGAACTGAGTTTGAGAAGAGAGGGTATGTTTCAGTCGTGTAATTGTGGGTTATGTGGCTTGGTTGTTTCATTGGATAGCATGTGTTCCTAAGTTTTTCGTAACTCTAATGCCCCATACACACGGTCGGATTTTCAGACGGAAAATGTGTGATAGGACCTTGTTTTCGGAAATTCCGACCGTGTGTGGGCTCCATCACACATTTTCCATCAGAATTTCCGACACACAAAGTTTGAGAGCTTGCTATAAAATTTTCCAACAACAAAATCCGTTGTCGGAAATTCCGATCGTGTGTACACAAATCCGATGAGTGCCACACATGCTCAGAATAAATTAAGAGACAAAAGCTATTGGCTACTGCCCCGTTTATAGTCCCGACGTACGTGTTTTACATCACCGCGCTCAGAACGATCGGATTTTCCGATAACTTTGTGTGACCGTGTGTATGCAAGACAAGTTGGAGCCAACATCCGTCAGACAAAATCCATGGATTTTGTTGTCAGAATGTCTGATCGATGTCCGACCATGTGTACAAGGCATAACACTTTTTTAAATGTTTGTCTAAGTGTTCATTTAGTATCTCAAATGTGTAATTTTGTGGGGAGAAATTTTTAGTTTTGGTGGGAAAATGTGCCATTTTGTTGTGGTCTGGCTTTTGTTGTAGTCACCATGTGGATCGGCGGCCATTTTGAAGACCTGTGGGTCTTCCTACAGGGTAAGCTGCTCCACTTTTCATTTGTGTGTGCAAAGCCATGTGGTATAAGCTGCCATCTTGTTTCTAGACTCCATTTTGTATTCCTTTGTGTGTGCAAAGCCATGTGGTATAAGCTTCCATCTTGTTTCTAGACTCCTTTGTGTGTGCAAAGCCATGTGCTATAAGCTACCATCTGGCTTCTAGGCACCATTTTGTTTTCCTTTTAAGTGAATTGTGTTTAATTTTTATTTGTTTTGCGTTTTTGTGTCTTTAGCTGAGGGTTGTTTTGTATAGCCTGCAATATATGAAACTAGGCTTACCCTCCCCTCTCTTTTCCTGTACATTGATATGTAAATAAACCAGTTTGAGGAGTTTTAGAGCTGGGCATGCAACTGGAAGTTCTTCTCAGCATTTTATGTATCCACAGGAAGTTTGTCGGGGGAGCTTGGGGTATCACACAACCAAATGAGATTTGTGCTTGGAAGGACAATGGGAAAATACTGGCAGTTGAAAGTGTTTTAAATATCTCTCAGCTGTCTTTTTAGTTTTACACTGTAATATAGTTTTCGGTAGAGAGCAAACAGGAGGCATCCAAGTTATTGTAATATCAAGGTACAGAGAGAAGCCGCAGTGTTTTGTAAAAGAAGCAGGCAATAGTGCTCTGTGTAGATTCATCTGGCGACGCAGTGTATAGTAGTACAGCGCAATGCGCTTGTGTATGCATACACTGTGAGGGGTAGAGACATAATTCGGGAGTTGATCTGTGGTTGTTGGTGAATCATTTGGCATAGTTAATAGTTTGGTTGTTAAAAGAGTGGTACTCTGTTGTTCCGTGCCAAAAGTGTTGGGACAACAAGCCATAGAGTTGATGCCTCGTTTTAGTGTTTCTAGTTGAGTGACTAATAGTGGTTGTAGTCCGTCAATCCACCGTGTAAGAAGACACCAGGCGGTGGTCTCCGAAATGGGTGCAAGGGTTTTGCCTGGACTCAGGGGTAAGACGATAAGCTGATTCGAATCGCCATGGGCAATGGCAGTCCGTGCAAGGGAAGGAATGCAAGGCTTCCCACAGTCAGACAGATGCACAAGAGCATGGAGTCTAGTTCTGAGGAAAAGGCCATTAAACCCCAGAAAGATTGACATAGGTGGTCCAAGGATACTATTTTGGGTATCCCTCTGGAGTTGATGTAGCGCGACTGCGGCTTCAGAAATCTGTAATGTTGAGTGAGTTGATGGATGCATAGTATTAAAAATACACAGGCCTGTTTTTGAACTTTGTGTGGCTGGTCAATGCAAAGATTTCGAAATGCTCTTGTGTTTTTCAATTTGTATTCTTTTTCTATCGCTAAAAGAGTGAAGGCAGCATTCCATCTGGTCGTTTTAATTATTTTTTCATTTTCGTTTTTGGGAACTATGAAATATCTCCCCCACGTTTGTATCTAAATGTTTGTCTCTTTTCAATGTTTGTATGTAGTAACATGTTTGAACCTACCGCGACAGCCCTCTTGCGTGTCGCGGCTGTTGTATTTTAAGTAAAAACGTGAAAGTAAGACTTACAGAGGGTTTAGTTATTATCGGTTTTGAGGAATGTCAGTGACAATTTACCAATGTACATGAATGTTGTATTGTTTACCATTCTTTGAAGGATAGAGTAATAACTTTTGTTTATAAGCATCTTTTCAGGTCCAAAGAGTTTCTGGAAGTGTGTGTACAGGTGTATAAGAAGGTAAAAGTATCATAGGCTATGTCACTGTTTTATTTTGCACCATTCTAAACCCTGCATGTCTTTCTTCAGTTTGTAATGAGGAGGGAAGAAAAGGGGGGATGATAGTGGTGAGAATGACACATTTTCAAACCAACGATACTAACCACTCTAATTCTAACCAAGTTTGTGCCAAGACTGTCTTTCTTTGATGGAATTTGAAAGATAAAAAAAGAAAGAAGGACGGCGCCCTCTAAGTGCAGCATGTATGTTAAAAATATTTATTACAATAGATAAAAACACTCACATTTGAGTTGCTAAAAACCAGCATGTAAAGTAGTTTCATCCGCATGCTCTCGGGGGATGTGGGTGTCATGGGCCAGTGGGGGGGTTCCCGGGATGTGAGTCCTGTGACCTGGGTCCTGGTAGCTGTTCCGGTGGTGCCGAGGGTCCTCGGAACCTCCAGGCGGCCAGGATGTTGGTCATGGATCCTCCGTGTAGCGCCGTGCTGACCTGCCTCTTCACTTCCGGGAGCGGGGTGAGGCGGGCGGTGCTTCGCGTTCGGAGCATGCATGCTCCTTCATCAGGCTATGCTGGTGGCCATATTCAGTGTGGGAATTTATACCATAGGCACTGGAAGGGGTGGAGAGGTAATTGAGAGGAGGGCGGGACTGTGTATAATGATTGGGCGCGTAGGTAACCATGGAGATGGGGTGTACACAATGTGGAAGAGGAGTGAAGGGAGACGGGGAGTGGGCGGGGCGGGGAGTGAGGAGCGGGGAAAAAAGGAGATATGCAAATGAGTATGTTGTGGTAAGAACATATATGTGTGTATATGGATCGTGGGGTAAAGAGAAGGCGGTCTATATGAAGAGGAATGTTGTATTGATCATAGTGGACGGGAACAAAATATATATATATATTATATATATACACATATCTATATATATACATATATACACGTAAACATATATGGGAAGGGAATACAAAAATGCAGAAAATGGTATATAATTAAATAGGTATATAATTATAGGGAGAGATGGGTGGTATATATGAGAAGAAATGACGCAATGATGGAAAAGGAATAAAACATGTACAATGTATATATGTGTGTAAAAACAAAGAACCATTTATAAAGGATCCTTTCACACACACATACGCATATATACACATTTAGATGACGCATAAGATTGGGACAAAAGGAGGGGGGAGTGTGTTTCCAGACGGGTATTTGGGAATGGGAGGAATGTTATGGGAAATACTGGGAAATAAATAAAAGTAAAAATAATAAAAATATATAGAAATATAAATAAAAATAAAGATAAATATAAATATAAAAATAAACATAATAAAAATAAAAATACAAGTACAAATAAATAAAAATAAAAATAAAAATAAAGAAATTTAAAATACAAATTTAAATAAAAATAAAAATAAATATAAATATAAAAATAAAAATAGAAATAAAAATAAAAATGGTATGTGTTATACACTAGGGCTATGTGGATAGGGGTAATGGGTGGGAGACAGGTATACACTCACACTAGTGAACGGGTATACCCATACACGTGTTCCACGTAGACTGTAGGTTAATGGGGTAGTGACTAGATGATGGATGAAACAATGAATGAGACAACAGGTAGGACAATGGATGAAACAATATGTGGTGAATTGAGATGAGATGATGAGATGGAGGCAGGGATGTGGTTGGGGTCACAGCAAAATGTTAATTTCAATGCCTTCATTGAGGCCTCCTGGCGATAAAGTGTCCAGTGTGTATATCCAGTAGTTTTCTCTTTCACACAACCTTTTGTAGCGTTCAGCGGTAAGGAGGGTGGGTGGAATAGACTCAATAACCCACACGCGTAGCCCTGAAGATTTTCCATGATGTTCTTTAAAATTTCTCGGTACGCTATGCTTGTCAATGCCCTTCTCTACAAGGTTACGATGCACACCAAACCTTTTGCGAAGCGGGCTACATATAGTAGGCCGCAGGGGCATGTGAGGCAATAGACCACATAATCTGAACCACAATTGAAGAAGTCGGGATGACATATAGTTTACCCTTATGATGGAAGTCTTTTTGCTTATGTGTAACATGGGTGCATGTGAGGCAGAGGGGCTTCCTACATTGATACATGCCTTTGATGTTAAAGAAGGGTAACGGGGCACTGGGGGTGGGGCGTGCTGTTTTCACTTTGCTTGGTGCTATTTGGGCCTTTATATTATTAGCCCGTCTGTAGGTGACCAGTGGTTTATCACTTATGGTGGGTTTTAGATGCGGATCCTCACGCAGAATGGACCAGTGTTTGGTGAAGATCTTTTCCATTTGCTTAAATCTGTTGTGGTATTGTGTCACAAATCTGACGGGTTGGGTAGTGTCGTCTGTACTGGTTTGTCTCTTGTCCTTCGCGTTTTCACTGAGATAGTATTGGAAGGCATCTTCTATGATGTGGTTTGGGTAACCCTTGTCTTTGAATTTGGCTTTGAGTAGTAGGCCGTGTGTTTCATAGTCCTGTAGGTGCGTGCAATTATGTTTTAGGCGGCAGAACTGGCTTTTTGGGATGTTTTTAACCCATCGTGGGTGATGACAACTGTTGAAGTGTAGGTAAGAATTCCCTGAGGTGGATTTTGTATAATTCTAGGCGCAGATGGTGTTTTCATAGTGGAAGAGTTCCAGATCCAAAAAGGCCAGTTTGTTATTGTCTGTGACTGATGTACATGATAGACCCATGGTGTTGTTGTTGCAGTGTTGGACGAATGGTAGGATGGAGGTTTCTGGACCATCCCAGATAATGACCACGTCATCTATGTAGCACCCGTAATAGACTATGTGGGGCGCATATGGGTAATTGTTGTGTATATATTTTAGCTCCCAGTAACCCATGGTAAGATTTGCGTAACTGGAGGCAAAATTGGCCCCCATGGCAGTTCCTTGTGTTTGAATGTAGAAGTCTCCATGGGATTCAAAATAATTGTGGGTTAGGCAGAATTCTAATATTTCCAGTAAGAATTGGTTCTGACGTGGGTTGAGTGATGGATCATTGTTGAGGTAGTGTCGTACAGCTTGTAAACCAATGTTATGGGGAATGGCGTGTATAGTGAGACCACATCTAGCAAGAGCCAGTGGTATGTGGGTTCCCAGGAGTAGTATCGTAGCATGTTCAGAAAGTGGATGCTGTCTTTAATGTAGGAAGGTAGGTTCTGTACTATACCTTGTAGAAAATGATCAATGTAGATAGAGAAGTAGCTGGTTACCCTTTCCATGGCCACCACTATTGGTCTACCAGGAGGGTGTGTGGGGTCTTTGTGCACCTTCGGAAGGTGGTAAAAGTAGGGCCTTTTGTAAAAGTCGTGTTTAAGAAATGAGGCTTCGGATGCAGTAACTATACCATCTGCTTGTGCTTGATCTATTAGGTTGTGAGCTTCAATAGAGAATTTGGGTAAGGGATCTCCGGAAAGTTTTTTGTATGTGGATGTGTCAGATAGGTGTATAGTTGTTTCCAGCATGTAGTCTGCAGCATGTAGTTCTGGACTACGATACCACCTCCTTTATCTGTGGGCTTAATAACCAGTTGCCTGTTGTTGGTGAGTGATTTAAGAGCCGTGCGTTCTGCTGGGGTTAAGTTAGATGGTGGATTGGAACGTGAGTTGGACATTTGACACATTCGTAGTATATCAGCATATACAACCTGATAGAAGGTCTGGATGTAAGGTCCTTTGGCAAATGTTAGATAAAAGATATATTTCGGTTTGAAATTAGTGTGTAGGATGGGTGGAGAGGTAGGTGGATGTTGAGTTAGAGATTAAATCTGGTCGTCAATGTAGAGATCTTCCAACTGGTCTAGGGCTATGAGTTCTGCGGGTCCTAGGGTGGAGGAGTCTTCTGTAGTAGTACTGCATTCAGCGTGGTCATTAGTAGTATATGGAGTAGTGTTTGGGGTAATGTTTGTGGTACCATTACCTTTCTTAGTGTCTTGAATGTTGAAATATCGTTTGATGGTGATATTTCTAATGAACCTATTGAGATCCAAGAAGAGAGTGAAAGGGTTGTGAGATGCTGTGGGGGCGAAGATGAGCCCGCGTGCTAGTAGAGATTTTTCAGGCATGGATAAGGTGTGATCAGAGAGGTTGAAGATTTTTACAGTCTGCGCAACTTCTCCCTCCTTTTTGTGTCTGTGTCTCCCCAGTCTCCTGCCTTGTCGGTGAGCTTTCTTTTTGGGCAGGGTTGAAGGGTGATCACTAAAAAAGAGGGAGTAGGGGTGAGAGATATATGTTTACTGGTCAGACTGTAAATGGGGGTGATGAGATGATGTGGATACTGGGGTGGTCCGTGATGGGCCCAGATGCATGAGTGATCTTGGGCTGTGTGGTGTGTAGATTCCCAATACCAAAATCCAGAGTGGATGACTGGGGTCCTCATAGGTACTGTGATCTGATATGGCACTGCCGGTCTGTGTTTCTTTGAGGGTAACGGGTATGGAAGGGATTGAGGTAAGGATGCCAGTGTGGGGTTTCTTCTTTATACTCTTGGAAGTTTTGGGTGTACTGGAGGAAGAAACTGGCACGGGGGGTGGTGGACGATGATGGTCCTCTTTTGGTGTGGCTGTGGCCTGTGGCCATCTGGAAGGTGATGGTGGCCTATGTAGTTTATAAGGCTTGGTGGAGGGGCCTTGACAGGATAAGAGGGCCGTGGTGGGCCTTGGTACACATTCCATCAGGGGGACCGGGGTGTGGTTCTCTAGCCCTGATGGGGTGTGGAGATTGGGGTGGTTGTTAACTTTGAGGGGGTGTGTATTGCGTCTGGGTTTTTTCCAACAGTGGATCCTGTTGGAGTTGTAATCATCAAAGTCTCTGCGTATCTTCTGTAATTTACATTTGATGAGGCAATCCTCTTGGTACTTAGTGTTAAGTTTCAGTTTTTTGTACCATGAGGTGGGTAAGGGTGTAATGTACGATCTTAGTTCATCTATAAGATTAGTTAATTTGGATGATAATGAGTTGAATAGGGTATCCCTTTGCTTGATGATGATTTCCATCCATTTTTGAGTGCAGAATTCGGATATGGTGGACCATTCAGTGGCTAAATCTGCGAGGGGGAACTTGGTGGTGGTAGTTAATATTTCACAACAAGTTCAGGTATTGGTCCACGTAAGGATAAAATGATGCTGAATAAATGGAAGGCAGCCAGTCTATAAAAGCTAGAAGAAGCTCTGGAACAATAAAAAAGAAAGAAGGACGGCGCCCTCTAAGTGCAGCATGTATGTTAAAAATATTTATTACAATAGATAAAAAAAAAGATTACAATAGATACAAATTGGAATCAGGAGTCTGAAATTTGGAATCTGGAATTTGAATCAGCAAGCAACAGTCTGGTGAAGTAGGCTCCCATCCCAGATGCTAAGAACCTTTTTGTCACTGGTTCCAGGTATTACACCCCAGATGGTAAGCCACGCACAGGTTATGCAGTGACCACAATCCCGATGTCTGGGTTATTGTCATATGAGGTTTGTTTGGAGGTCAACCAAAAACAGAATTGTACTTTCCTCATTTGCTGTCACCTACATTCTCAGCTGATGGGGTAGGTGCAATCACTGTAACATGAACTTCAAAAGGTCCACCACAGGGTTCACGAGTCCATCCTGGACCCTGACACAATAACCAGTTTACATTCTTTCCAACCAGGTGACTGGGTCATTGTAAAGAAGCTTGAGGGATGAGACCACGCTAGCCACGACAAGAAGAGGATCAACCACAAAGAGTAGAGGAGTATCTTCATTTATTTATATTTTTTGTAAGGGTAAGGTTGAAAAGCATCCCAACTAGCTAAGAAAGAGAACAGGACACATGGTCGGGTATTAGTGCCCCAGCGATGACGGCGGTACATGCTATATGTGACGTTCATATTGGTGTGAGGAGTTTTGACAGACTAGTAAAATCCAAACAGACACCTGTCAATAGAACTTAACAAAACATTTCTAGAGGGTAAAATTAATTATAATTTTAACAATAGCTCTGGTTCTTGCCAGCTTTGATATCGGGGATAACTAGGAAGCCCACAAGTGTGCTTCAACTGTAGTTTGGTATTAATGCGGATCTACAGCTTATAAGGTGATTCCCCTAAGGCAAGAGGTTCATGTGTGCTGGTGAAACTTGTCCCAGCATTTTATGTCATGGCCGATCGTGAGGATCTGATGGCGCGAGAGAAGGTAGGAATGGTAGGGACAGCTGGAAGGGAATTGCTTGTACACAGTGGGGGCTTGAACTTATGAAACACTTGCATGTAACTGTTGAAGCTACAAGGAAGTTCCCACAGTCCAAGGGGGTTTCTGGGAATTCATAAGTAAAGATTGTTATATCTGGATTGGGGATAGTAGTAGTAGTCCCTACAAGGCAAAGCCAGAGCTATAGCTAGTGAAGGTTGGAATCCTTTTTAAGGGTTTGGGAATCGTTGGGGATTTAATTTTTATTTTGCAGCGGATCATAGTGAAGGAAGTAGGGGTATATATACTCATGTTGTTTTTGTTTCTATTCCTTCTATATGCCATGATGAGGTGCTCCTGTTGCCTGATTGGACGCGTGACCAGAGCCTGAGCAGATGACCACATCTTCCCTGATGAGATGCCCTGAAGCCCGACCCACGTACAAGAAACAGAGGATACCAGAACGACTACTACAGCTCACCACGTCATCTCCAACAGAGTCTACATGTCAAGCCGTGTTTTACTTTTTATGGACTAAGAAGAAGATCAGGATTCATCGAGGGACATGGGGTCATATGACAAGAGGAGGGACTGTTGTGGAAAATTTTATATTAATGTATTGTCATAAGAGTCTCCCAGTGTCTGTTCTCTCACAGCCCACTCTAAAGAGCTGACTGGGGAAGACTGACGCTGGTTGAGACCTGTTAGGTAGTGGAAAACTTCCTGGTGTTTGGAGAGAGGTGTTTGCGGAGAGAGGACATGTCCGCCAGCAAAGGGCCCCTGTGCAATGCACAGAACGATCATCTGGTGGGGGTGTGTTCACTCTGCAAAGACATTATCGGTTTAGCGGTTGTTTGCTCTTGTCACCCCCGGCATGCCTGATCAACATATTTGGGGTGCCATGACGTTCACCTGCAGATAATCTCCCAACCACGAGGAACTCTAGTCATCGTCATTTGGTTGTATTTTGTTGTGTTGTTAAATCCTTATATGGTCATTCACATCCTGTGTTCATTTCCTGTGAGGTCACAAGCTTTGTAAGAGGTGTTTGGCTGTTGGAAGCCCAACCCTCGAGTTTTGGGACTTCCTGTTATGTTAATAAATGTTAATAAACAGCCAGGAGACTGCTCGGCAGGGGGGCTTGCGGGCAGTGTGATGCTGGAGCTGAGAACGTAAAGATGTGTTGTGTCTGTTAGTGGGGAAGGGGCACACACCAGAGGAGGGCTACACCAGAGGATGGCATACGATCAGAAGGTAAGATGGTATTATATCATAAGATGGAAATGGGTGCTTATTAGCACAGGAGATATGGCTGTGTGCATAGCTTACAGCCAAATTTCCATTTCACATGAAAAACCAGAAGTGCTCATTTTAAAGGCTTATATGCAAGTTATTGTCATAAAAAGTGTTTGGGGACCTGGATCCTGCCCCAGGTGACATGTATCAATGCAAAAATAAGGTTTAACCACTTAAGGACCGAGCCTCTTTCTGAGATTTGTTCTTTACAAGTTAAAAACAGTTTTTTTTTGCTAGAAAATTATTTAATAAAAATAGTATAATGTTTGGGGGTTCTAACACCCTAGAGAATAAAATGGCAGTCATTGCAATACTTTCTGTCTCACCGTGTTTGCACAGCGGTCTTACAAGCGCATTTTTTTTGGAAAAAATACACTTTTTTGAATTAAAAAATAAGACAACTGTAAAGTTAGCCCAATTTTTTTTATATTGTGAAAGATAATGTCTAGGTGATGTAAACAGGTGACTCCGCCCCCTCTGACGCCACGCTACATCAGAGGAAGGCAGGGTCACCTGTTTACATCACCGAGTGGCCCCGCCTCCAGCTATATAACATCTGTCACCAAGAAGAAGCGTCACTTGCCAGGAGCCTCCCATGGAGATGGAGCTGTTGTGCTTTTTTTTCTTTTTTTGGCTCATCGGCGGCGACGTAATATTCATATCAGACCCAAAGGTCCTGGTAATGGACTGGGGGGGAAACCCATGCCCTTTTTTTTCAATGAGTTTTATCTATATTACCGGGACCCGACAATTCATGTCGGGTCAGTTTTAAATGACCTTTTTCCTTTAGAAATGTAACTTTGCTCCTTAAAAACAGCCATTTTTAAAACTTTTTTTGCATTGCTACATGTCCTCTGGAGCAGGACCCGGGTCCCCAAACACTTTTTTATGACAATAACTTGCATATAAGCCTTTAAAATGAGCACTTTTGATTTTTCATGTTCGTGTCCCATAGACTTTAACGGTGTTCACATATTCGTCCAAATTATTTGCCTGTTCGCATGTTCTGGTGTGAACCGAACTGGGGGGTGTTTCGGCTCATCCTTAGTGTAAACACACAAATCCCTGTACTGTCAGGGAAGAGGAGCCATGTCGTTTGTTCCTACTAAGTAGTTGACTACTCCTAGTCAATCCTATCCCTCCACAGTTAGAACACACTGAGGGAACAGACAATTGACCCCTTGATCGCCCCTAGTGTTAACCCTTTCCCTGGCAGTGATATTTACACAGTAATCAGTGCATTTTTATAGCACTGATCGCTGTATAAAGGACAATGGTCCAAAAAAAGTGTCAAAAGCCTCTAAACTGTTTTTCGCAATGTCGCAGTACCGTTAAAAATCGCAGATCACCGCCATTACTAGTAGGGATGGGCAAACGGTTTGGCCCGAGCATAAGTTCAGGCCGAACGTTCATTGTTCGAACGTTCGACAAATAGCCTAACAAACGGGTCGTTCGACCATTTGTTCGGCCCCCATAACCGACCACAATGCATTGCGGCGCTGAACAGTGCATTGCAAGCCCTTATTGGCTGAAGCAGTGAGAGCTTCAGCCAATCAGGGCACAAAGCACTGTCAGAGTCATGATTGGACACTGTCATCATGACTTTATCCAATCATGGCTCACACAGTATAAAAGTATTCTTTCAATGGCAGCTATTTTCAGTGTGATTTTGGCGTGGAGAGAGATAGAACAGGGCTCTGTTCAGTGCTAACATTTAGTTAGTGTGCTATACTGTGCTATTTTGCTTCAATTGTCAGGGTAGAATATTAGTTTAGTGTCTGTCTAGGGATAGTGTTAGTGTAGTGAGGAGGACCATCATTCAGCTTTGCATAGTGTGCAGCTAGAGTCAGACCGTGTCATTCATACATACATTAGTGTAGCATTGGGACAGCTCAGATAATTTCAGTGTAGTGTAGACATGTGCATTCTGTTTCGTTCCGAATCGAAATTCAGACAAATTTTTCATTATTTGGAAATTCGTATGCATCTGAATTTCCGAATTACAAAAGTAACGAATTTAAACGAATCTGAAAAAAACAAACAAATTTGAATTGAATTCGAAAACAAATTCGATTCAAATGCGAAAACAAATTTGAAAACAAATTTGAATCAAATTAGAAAAAAAATAGAAAACGATTTTCTAAAAAATACAATAACATTTTTTCTAATTCGAATACGAAACTAAACTAATCCCGAAAACGAATGTAAGGAATGCAACAGATTTAACTAAACAAATTTAGAAACGAATCGAAACTAAACGAAACTAAACAAATTTTTTCATCCTGCACCTATCTAGTGTAGTGTAGTGAGACCGTGTCAGTAATCTTTACATTAGTGTATAGCTAGAATAGGGACAGTTCAGATAGCGTCAGTGTAATGACGGTTGAACACCGTCTATTTGATTGCGTTACTGCCAGTTTAATGCCATTTACTTCTGTGTGCGTTACTGCTAGTTTAACTCCATATAGTTTTGTGCTTTACTGTCAGTTTAATGCCATTTACTTCTGTGTGCGTTACTGCCAGTTTAACGCCATTTACTTCTGTGTGCATTACTGCCATTTTAACGCCATATCGTTTTGTGTGCATTACTGCCAGTTTAACACCATATAGTTTTGAGTGTGTTACTGCCAATTTAACGCCATATAGTACTGTGCGTTACTGTACGTTTGGCACATTATATTGTAGTATATTATAGTGTATCCGTGGAGTGTGTCTGTGTAGTGTGAGTACCCAAATTAAAATGCACCAAACACCACTTTACATAGATTAAAGTGCATCTACATTCAGATTTCCACTTCTTCTTTACATTTGCTTATAAGCACTGCCCCCTCTCTCCCAATAATGTCTGGGAGGACAACAAGGAGTAGAAGCAGACATTCCCTTAGCTCTGTAAGGGGGCCAATAACAAATGTGTCCACAGGCAAAGGTGGACTTGGTGGTCATCAGTCCTCAGGCAGGGCATAATTTCCTCTGTTTAGCGAGTTTGCCGATGCTATCCAGCCACAGCATGCAGAGGAGGTGGTGGACTGGCTTACTAAACCTTCCTCATCCTCTTCATCCTATGTCATACAAGCAGAGACAAGTGTGCAGTCCCCTGCAGTGGCCAGAGTGAATAAACCTGCCTTCTTGTCCACAAAGAGTAATTTTTATGCACCTGTTGGACAGGTGCATATCATTGCAATTTTTTACAGCAAGGCCAATTCTGGCTTTGATCAAGATTACCTCTATAGGGTTACGGTGGGAACCCAAAGACCAATTTTTACGCACCCATTACTTCTATCCAAAGCCAAAGTGACACCAGAATGTATCCAAGAAAAAATAATCTTATTCCCAGTGTGCTACATTGTGGCCTCATCATACACACTGGCTCCCCAGCTGTTGCTGAGCAAAATAAAGGCAGCTTGTGAGGAAAATGACATTTTTTTGGCTTTATAAATGCAATTATTGCTGCAGCAGATTCTAGACATGGTACAGATCTGCCACTTTACAGGTAGACTAAGGGGACCACCCAGGCACTACATTGGAAGGAATTTTTCATTTGTATGCTTTCACTTTAAAAATCAAAAAATCAATGCTTATTTAAAAATTACATTTTTCACAAACTTTTTTTGATTGATACATGTCCCCCAGGACAGGATCCCACCCCTATAACCATTGTATGCCCAATTACTTGCAAATAAGCCTTCAAAATGGACACTTTTGATTTTTGACGTTTGGGTCCCATTACCTTTAATGGGGTTCATTATTTGGGTCCGAACTTTCATGGTGTTCGAAAGTTCTGGTGCGAACAAAACATGTCCATTCTGCCTATGACATCCCTAATTACATCCCTAAAAAAAATAATAATAAAAATGCTATAAAAATGCCATAAATCTTTCCCATAGTTTGTAGACACTATAACTTTTGCGCAAACCAATCAATATACGCTTATTGCTTTTTTTTTTTTACCAAAGATATGTATAAGAATACATATCGGCCTAAACTGATGAAGAAATTTGTTTTTTTTAAAAATTGGGGGAATAGTTATTATAGCAAAAAAAAAAAAAATTTTATTTTTTTCAAAATTGTCACTCTTTTTTGTTTATAGCACAAAAATAAAAACAGCAGAGGTGATAAAATACCACCGAAAGGATGCAAGTTTAGTTTGGGCACAGCGTCGAACGACCGTGCAATTGTCGGTTAAAGCGACGCAGTGCCAAATTGTAAAAAGTGCTCTGGTCAGGAAGGGGGTAAAATCTTCTGGGGCTAAAGTGGTTAATTTTTACACTGTCCCTTTTTTTTAAAAAAAAGATCACTTTTATTGCTATCGCAAGGGATACAAACGTCCCTTGCAATCACAACACAGCATGAGAGGTCCTCTTTATGGAGAAATCTGGGGTCTAAAATACCCCAAATCATTTCTCTACCCTTAAAAGCAAAAGATCAAAAATAAATATTTTGCTTTAAAAAAATGGTCTTGTTTACATGTGGTCAATTTTTTATCTTGAGTAGATACCCTTTTTAATGCATGCTAATAGTTTGCTTGCTTGCTTTGCTTACTGCAGCTTGACATTGCATGCTATTGCTCAGTCTTCTACAAGGACCCCCCTATATTTCTGCATCCTTGATTCCTCCAGAGGTTCTTCCCCAAGTGAGTAACTTACGTTCATATTTTTAGCCCCCAAGTGCATTACTTAACTTTTTTCAATATTAAACCTCATTTGCCATGTAGTTACCCACCCCATTATTTTATTCAGGTTTTCTTGTAAAGTTTCTATATTCTGCTGTGAAGGTATTGCTCTTCTTATTTTTGTATCATCAGCAAACACTGAAATTGAGCTATTTATATCAACCTCTATGGCATTTATGAATAAATTAAACAAAATTGGTTCCAAGGACAGAGCCCTGGGGTACCCCACTTACCACTGTAGACCAGTATGAGTATATGCTATTTATCACCACCCTTTGGATGCGCCCCTATAACCAGTTTTTTTATCCAAAAACAAACCCTATGATCTATGCCTACAGAGCTCAGTTTGTAGATTAAGCGTCTATGGGGGGCTGTATTAAATGCTTTTGCAAAATCCAGATACATCACATCCACCAGCCCTCCTTTATCTATATGGCAGCTCACTTCCTCCTAGGATGTTAACAGGTTGATTTGGCAAGAACCACCTTTTGTAAACCCATGCAGATTACTACTAATTATTCTATTCGGATCAGCAAATTCCTGGATATACAGTGGTTCCTTATCATCCCCTCTAATAGTTTACACACTGTACTATCAATGTTAGAATTTATGGCCTGTAGTTTATAGCAATATATCTTTGCCCTTTTTTGAATAATGGTACCATGTGGACTTTGTGCCAGTCAGCTGGTACCATTCCTGTCAGTATGCTGTCAATAAAATTTAGGAATAAGTGCTTGGCTATGACCTGACTGAGTTCTTTGATGACTTTCACGTGTAAGCCATCCGGTCATGGTGATTTATTTGCATTAAACTTTTCTAGTCTTTTTTGGACACCAACTTCTCTTATCCACAAGGGTACATCCTGCGATGTGTTACTAACAATACTGTCATGGTTATTATGCCCCTCCTTTAACCGTGTAAAAACTGAGGAGAAAGCATTTAGTACAGTTGCTGTCTCCTTGTCATTTGTAACCAACTTCCCTTCATCATCCTTTATGTGGCCAAAAAAAATCCAGTTAAAAAGGCATTAACTGCCAAAATTCTATTCCGTTTTTTTGTTTGTGTTCTTATGCCATCTTGTTTAAATGGTACAAAGAATACCAAAACATTGTTTTGGAATGTCTCAGAATTTGCACAAAAATCAGAAATAATACCCATAATGTTTGTAATATGAGTGTAATGTCAGTATCTGTTTGTTGCCTTTTACCAGGTGGATGTAACATTCCCTAACATTCCACCCTTATGCCCTGTACACACGATAGGATTTTCCAATGGAAAATGTGTGATAGGACCTTGTTGTCGGAAATTCCGACTGTGTGTAGGCTCCATCACACATTTTCCATAGGAATTTCCGACACACAAAGTTTGAGAGCTTGCTATAAAATTTTCCGACAACAAAATCCGTTGTCCGAAATTCCGATCATGTGTACACAAATCCGAAGCACAAAGTGCCACGCATGCTCAGAATAAATGAAGAGACGAAAGCTATTGGCTACTGCCCCGTTTATAGTCCCGACATACGTGTTTTATGTCACCGCGTTCAGAACTATTGGATTTTCCGACAACTTTGTGTGACCGTGTGTATGCAAGACAAGTTTGAGCCAATATCTGTCCATGGATTTTGTTGTCGGAATGTCCGATCAATGTCCGACCGTGTGTACAGGGCATAAGAGGAAAAAGAACATTCAACCAATAGAAAAGTTTCCCTAACACTATTGTTTAAGAACATTTGACCAGATGAGGAAATAATAGTCAGACCTCTGCACTGTGTGAAAGTATATTATTATTATTATTAGTATACAGGATTTATATAGCGCCAAAAGTTTACGCAGCACTTTACAATATAAGTATATGGAGATTTGCTGTGCTGTCTAGGGATGGGATACACTGCAGGTTCATTCATTGGGAGTTCTGGCCTATCCATTGGGAGATTGACTGAACTATTCAGCTGCAGTGAGAAGTGAAAGATTTAGTGGTATTAGTGTCACTACTAAATGTGTCAGCTTCCTGCTCGGGGGTCCTGGTTTGTAGGGAACAACCAGTGCCCCACCACCCATTGACTCATCCCTGAGGATTACCAGCTAATAGATGATTACAAACAAAGGGGCAGAGATAGTATAAAGAAAATGCTATGGGGTATGCAGCCTGGCTGACTAGGAAAAGGGACACAAGCATGTGTTCCCTCCTCCTGAACCGTACCAGGCCACATGCCATCAACATGAGGAGATGCTCTTGCAAAGCACCTTGTCCCCAGGTGAGATGACAATGGCCTCTTCCCCTCAAACCTGTCCTGGTGGTCTTAGGAGTCTGTGGGCATTTGCATGGGACTAAAAATTACTACCAGACCTAAAGGGAAAAGTCCAAGCTTTTTTGAGGGGGGGGGACCCCTAACATTCAAGTATGTTTTGATGGGAATCTTTCTGTGTTTTTTCCTCCTCCATTTTTTGTTTGTTTTAATACATTTTTATTGGTCTACACAGTCATAGACAGAGAAAAAGGAAAACATTTAAAACTAACAAGAATTCCAAGATTCATGTGGAGCAGCAAAGAAATAGAAACAAGAATGCTACACAGGGTGGTAAAAAAGTACATTGAGCCAGGAATCATGAAAGGCAACATTAAAAGGATATAGCATATTAAACAAACAATATCAATGATTCATCTGTTAGTCTAGCCATGCATTATACAATTTTCTTGAACAATATTCCTTTAGCTTTACCAAAACCATATTATATAAGGTCAAACCTAAACACTTTCAATTTGTATACAATCAGGCAGGCCCTTGCACTACATAGTTGAAGGTAAATCTAAAGGAAATTGAATAATAAAATTGTATAATGTATGGCCAGTAGTTTTTTCATGCAGGTACTGAGTCTAATCTGATGAAAAGTGATTTTTCACATGTATAATGAATCTTGATTAGAGCAATAACTTCTGTCAAAGTAGGTACCAGCTCTTCTCTCCAAAATTTCACTATGGTAAGTTTGGCTACCAGGAAAGCATGAGCTATAGCAGTGCAGAATTATGCTGGGAAGCATTCAATTCCTAGATTTAATATCGCCAGAGAGGTGTCTGGAGTCATTAATGTGCCCGTTATATTGGAGATGATCTGGTAAATCTTTTGCCAAAAGCCTACATTTTAACAGGACCAGAACATGTGAAATACATGTCCTGTGTGTCCACAATCATGCCAACAAAGAGAAGAGTTGGAGGAGAAAAATGTGGCTAAACAATATGGGGTACGATACTATTGAGTTGTTATTTTCTGTACTAATTCCCAGTGGGTGATGTAATGGGATATACTAGCATATAGTAAAATGCCTTAAGCAATTGGTAAGTACTAAATATTTGTTGCAAGCCTGCTTCCCATTTACAGAGAGGAGATATTTTGCTGAATACCAGTTTATGCTGAAATGGTTGTAAAAGAAAAAAAATGCCCTTACTGGGTTTTGGGAGAGAATTGTAAAATTGACAGGCCTGCAGGTGAATGTAAAACAGTGGTATAGGGTATGTGGATAGGAAATTAGAAATTTGAATATATGTAAAGTATTCAGTATTGGGAATGCTGAATTCCTCCTCCAACAAGCCTTCATAGCTTTAGGTGAATCACCTAGTAAGAGTTCATTCACCCACCATAGTTCTTGACAACATCATTTTTGAACAGACAAATGTAGAATAAGTTCTCCTCACCCTTGGTTTACATTCAGCTATCAGCTGGGAATCTCCAAATGACAGCTGACTGTGGGGAAGAATCACTGAATGTTAAGAAGCCAGTGGTGCCAGCTACCCAACAACCAGGAGCCCTGAGCAGACAGATGTCACATTTAACAGTGCTAGTAATACCACTGTTAACATTTCATTTCCCACTGTAGTTGGATGTATGTTCATCTAAACACTCATTAGTTTAAGCCTTCATTGAATCTCCTGAACAATATTTGAATCTGCTGCTGATCCCTAGACAGCGCAGGAATGCCCAAACACTTTGTACACTGTGCAAAGGTCTCACTCATATTATTCCCTCTTCTGATCAAATGTTCTTAGCCCATGGTGTTTGGTGAATTTCTCTATTGGTTGAATGCTTTTCAACTCTTCTGTTTGAATCTCCTTAAGGCTTTTTTCTCTTAAGTTGTTATCGTTAGTGAAAACCAACAAATAGAAACTGACATTACACAAATATTACAAACATTAACTACAACAATGATCCACTGTGCATGAGTGAGATAACCAGATGGGAAATGTAGCTCTGTTGTAAAGACAGATAATACTTCTGAAACATTGCTGCCCTCTAGGACTGGGGTTGTCCTCCTGTAAAAATAGATGAAAGACAGAGGGCACACTGGCCTAGTGCATTATCCCACACATTTTATTAAGATTGAGTAAAATAAATAGGTACTACTCACAAACATAGGTAGTATAAGCACTCATCTGGCCACTCAATCTGGTTACACACTCCCAAACTCTCTGATAAATCGAGCATAGGAGGTACCTCACCAGGGTCCCTCGCCAGGGTCCCTGCTGGCTAACGTGTTTCAAAGATATGTCCTTCTTAATCAGAGCCAAGCAGAAAATGATTATTTAGTCATATAAATACCTTTATTTACATCACTGTCATGCCCACCATGTGAAAGCCATGGGCCCCTCCCACAAAGAGGGGTGGGGGAGGGATCTCTAAAGGGTAAAAGCTACTCCAACTTCCCAAACTTAAAAATATAGCATCAAAACTGTGTGTAGAAAGCATAATTAGTGATGATAAACATGATAATGAAAAGTGTAGCACCATATATCACATATATTAATAAAACTTGCATACACGCACAATCTAATCAAGAGAAGACGTGCTGTTCCATATGGGCAATTCTGCAGACTTCGGCACACATGTACCAAAAAAAAAAAAAAGACTGCAAAGTACAAAGTGCAATCCTAAAAAAAAAAATTAAGGAAAAGGGCTATATTGAGTCACACATAGAGGATGCATAAAATTCCTAGCCCTATATCACAATCCACCTGCCGTACAAGCTAAATGCACAAAAAGGAGTGCTTCAGACTATAATTAAGTCAAGTTTACTACTAGATATACTAACAAGCCTTCGAGATTCAACACATTATCAAAAAGAACTGGAGCATCTTAAAACAAGATCCTGTATTAGGAAAAATTCTGGCCAATAAACTGGACATCATATACAGTATAGAAAGCCACAAGATCTTAGAAGCAAAATTACCCAAAGTAGAGTAAAAAAAATGAATAGACCTGTATCTATGGCAAACAGCAAATGGACCACGGCTCTCACGTGTTGGGCATGACAGTGATGTAAATAAAGGTATTTATATGACTAAATGATGAATTGCTGCTTGGCTCTGATGAAAAAGGACTTACAGTATCTCACAAAAGTAGTGAGAGTATATATGTATATATATGCATATGACATGATGATGCTCAATGTTGTCCCATGCTCTTGCTGCTATAACAAATCCAACTGAAATGTTGGTACCCAAAATCAAAAACAAAAGCACACCGAGGTCCTGGGAGACAACTGGTTTGACTGCTTATAATAATTGAATTGTAAAAATAAAGTTTATTGAACCACTTTTATAGAATAACGTAGATGAGGTCAATAATTTAACATAGTATTGCTAAGCAGCCAGCCCAATGCAAACAAAATGTGATTACAGATTGGTATGGATAGGTGACAGTGTCAAAAAAGAGTCACCACCATCCCTGAATAATGTATGTAAACAGGAGGGTAAGTTAATGGGATTTTGTGGGTGCCAGGCAAATAGAATTAGACATACACCAAAGTAAAAAAATATATATCACATTTTATTAGACATAGAAAAAGTTTAAAAATTATTATTATTATTATTCAGGATTTATATAGCGCCAACAGTTTACGCAGCGCTTTACAATATAAAAGGGAGACAATACAGTTATAATACAATACAATAGGATTATGCTGGCTATACATAAATAACGCAAACAGCAGTACATATCAGGTTAGCTAATAAATAGAGGGTCACTCAGCACTAATATCCCGACATGTTTTGCCCGCTGGGGCTTCCTCAGGGGATGTTTGTTGAGGGACCAAAGTGGACATGTCACTGCATGAAATAGAGTACAATTAGGGACCATCAAAAACAGAATACAACCAAAAAAGTATACTTAGGAAAGGATGTCAACAACCGTCCAAAGCCAAAAAATTCAACTGCCAGCCATTAGATAGTTATCTGCAGTAAATGTAGAGCCAGGCTAGGAGAACAGACACTGCGCTGCACTGGAAAAAGTTGGCCTAGTAGAGCCCAGAAAAGGGCTGTGGGACCAATCTCTGCCCAATGGAGAAAGGAATATGAGTGTGATGGCCATAAATAAGGGAACAGGGAGAAGGAGGTGAAGTAGTGGAGGGGAAGGGAGAAGGGAGGAAAAAGGGAGGAATGGGAGGGAGGGGAAGGGAAGGGAAAGGGCGGGGAGGGAAAGATGGGAGGGAAATTGTCCACAAATGCATGTTTAATAAATATTTTTTTAATAAATATACAATTGAAAATGTTTGTTATATCTGCTTGATGTGTACAAAAAATACCTGTTGATCCTGCCAGAAATCTTCTGAGCTGATATCATGAGCTATCTTTCTTTACTGCATTCTTATCAGTTAATTGCTCCCAGCTATGTTTGCAAACATAAAACACCTCCCCTAAATGCTATGGAGAGAAGAAAAGGGGTAGGTGTTCTGTTTTCCTATCCTTGTGTGGAAATGCTACTCCTCCAAAAATATTTTTTTAAAGCATACATAACCACATTATTTTTTATATCTGCCTGAAGTTCAGCTTTAAGTCCTGCCATATTACTAATAAGCTTGTATCCTGTAGACATTATATTAACCTCTAAATTATAGTATGATCTTTTAACCACTATAACAACTGTAGATTTTGAAAGCATCATATGTAATTTCATGTAATGCTCACCCATAACTATCTTTACCCTATCTTTTTCTACTTAGCCTAAAGGAATTAAAAACTTAACATAAGAACCCTTCAAAGACCCTGCTCATGCACTCTACTCCTCTTAAATTCTAATCAAACAGCTAATGCATACATTAGGGCAAAAATGGGGAACAGCTATAGAAATAAATGGCACTCTAACTGTTATTATTTTTGGCTATACCCTATAATAATTCCATCCCTGTGTGTGCCATTGGCCATCATGTTAGTTGCTGCTATTGACAATCATCTCTCATTGGCACATCCTCTCCCAATGCACTCAATGCATGGTTATATCTTTTACTAGTTTCCAGCCCTTTTCCTATATTATGTGGTCAACCTGCTATGCGCTCAGCTGTTGCCTGTTAAACTATCCCAAGATCTTCACTTGTTTTGTTGTAAATTCAATCCTTTCAACTTGAGTACTTACCTAAAAAATTATCAGATTTGTTAAGTGCTTTCTACTATCCCCGTTTCTTTGCACTGTTTCTCTTGTGGATGGGACTCAGGGCTCGATGCCTGCAGGGGAAAAGAACACATACAGAGGTCAGTTAAGGTAAGGTAACCCCTTCCTGGCAATCATACGCAGATATGCGACTTCACGGAAGTGGGTCTTTATCCGTAAGGCCGCATATCTGTGTACCTGTTTTTTGGCACACTCCCAGAACAGAGACTTTGTTCTCCCTGAGAGCCTCAGGTCTTGTACTAATGATCAGGACCCAGGACTCCTGGGATGGAAAAATGTAAACAAACACACGTATGTAAAAAAATAAAACAGAGGGGGCGGAGCTTGCTGCAGAGGAAGATGGACGCTCACTAGAGGAGCTCCTCCGCGCTCAGGGACAAACCGGCACCCATCACCTGTTTAATCTGCCAGAAAAGGCACAACAACTACCAGCGATCCTGCAGCACACCCCGGGTATCCGACAGAATATGACGCGGAAGAACAAAGAGCTCCGTAAGCCACAGAAACTCACCGAATACTATCCGCTCGGGCCTAAGCAAGATGGCGGCAGGACGAAGGAGCGAGGTATGTCTAGTACTCCTCACTACAGCCAAGGGAAGGGCAATCCACAAAAAAGAAATGCCCCACAAAGGAGCACACAGTCTCCGATCCACACTCCTACCTCGGGGAGCCCAGAAAAAGTGAGGGTGAGGCTGGATGCCTCAGATGCAAGTCAGGACATGACACAAGGCCTATACTCAGGGGAGGATACCAGAGATCTCCCTGACTCCATAGATCTTTTCCCCACTAACAGTCAACCCGTCCTGGACACCACCCTTAAAGACATGTTAGTGTCTCTTAGAAGCTCACTGCATGCTGACATGCTGTCATGTGTTCACAAGTTTGGAGTAGAACTAAGAGAGACTGCATCCAGAGTAGATCACATAGAAAATAAAATGGGGGAGTTTGCGACCACCATTAATGATCTTGTTGATGCACATGATAGCAATACTGATGAAATGGATGCCATTAAAGCTAAATTAGCGGACATTGAAGACCGCTCCAGGAGAAACAACCTGAAAATAAGGGGGGTCCCCGAGTCAGTCCAACAAACTGATCTATGAACCTATACAGCCCAACTATTTCAGGCTATACTCCCTGACTTATCTGACCTGGACATTACAGTGGACAGGATCCACCACTTACCTAAGCCATCCCACCTACCAGACAACATATCCAGAGATGTCATACTCCGGCTACACTTTTTTCAAACGAAAGAACGCCTGATCGCTGCCTCACGCAATAAAGACCTCTTCCCACCACAGTACAAAGACCTACAATTCTTTGCGGACTTGTCCCAATTCACTCTACAGAAACAGAGGAACCTTAACACAATCTCTAAGGCGTTGAGGAACCACAAAATCACCTATAAATGGGGGTTCCCTACAAAATTGATCATCACAAGGGAAGGTAGGGAGCACATGGTGGATAATCTCGCCAAAGGGATGCAATTACTTCAAAAATGGCATATTATACCAGATGATGTGCACAGAGACCATAACACAAGAAGCCCCAATCACATTGCCAAAGACTGGAACTTGGTCACCTCCAAAAATGCCCGCAAACACAACTGACCCAGCCGAAGTCAAAACAGGTTACAATCAGCTGTCCCCTGAGAAAGAGGAAAAAACTGCTAAGCTGAACTGAATCTTTGTATACCCCCTGATCATCATATGAGTGACTCATTGTCACACCCAGGTCGCAAGGACCTACTCGCTGTTACATGTTTTACTTTACTATTTCTTTTCTTTTCAGTTAACCACAATTTATATCTGCAGTCGCAGAACTTTGCTACAATCCTCATGTCTGACCAAGCCGCACATCAGATGCATTACAACCATATCTTTCCATACTTTCGTTGCATCAAGATAACTTTTGACAAGCCAACCATCGAATGTAAGTGTTACATATACATGCATTACCATGCACTCTGTTCTACATATGTAAGATGCCTATAACCTTTCTAACAGTTAATGCCAGAGGACTTAATCATCCGGCTAAACGCAGATCCATGTGGAAAGAAGCGATCCACCATAAAGGTGACATTGTTTGTGTACAGGAGACGCATTTCAAAAAGCAGGCACAACCTACATGCTCTCACCCTAAATTCCTGCCTATATTCTATGCAAACTCTAATGCCAAAAGAAGAGGAGTTCTCACGGCAATAAAGGACACAGTAGCTTTTCACCTCCATAATGACATACAAGATGCACAAGGCAGATATCACATCTTGGTATGTGATATTAATAATAGCACTTATACAGTGGTGAACGTTTATGCTCCTAATGCTCATCAGACTCGCTTTCTTCATAAACGAATGAAAAAGGTGCTACAAATACAGAAGGGTCACCTGATACTTTGTGGGGACTTTAACCTGCCACCTGACCCCAACATGGACTCTAGTTCATTGTCCACAAGGAAATCCCAGATGCTTCAATCCCTTCTGAGGACCTATGATGTGTACGACGCATGGAGATGCCTTCATGCTACAAAGAGGGACTACTCCTTCTTTTCAGCTAGTCACAAAATGTACTCTAGACTTGATCTTTTTTTGACGGATAAATGGTTACTAACCAAAATTAAAGCATCTCAGATCAATAGCATTACCTGGTCGGATCATGCGTCGGTTTCACTGTTGGTGGATGACCAATCCATCAGCAGTGCCACCTTTATTTGGAGATCCAACCCACATCTATTCCAAGATGATTCTTCCAGGTCTGCTTTACAAAGTGATCTAAGCGAATTTTTTGATCATAATGTGGGATCAGTTAATGACCCTCTCGTGATATGGAACACGCACAAGGCGTTTATGCGAGGTCTCCTAATTAAGTTGGGAGCTAGAGCTAAGAGGAAGAGGGGGCAGCGCATATTGGATATCTCTAAACAAATTCAAACATTAGAGACTCAAAACAAGGCCAATTTCTCTCACAAGACGACAGAATAACTAACTAAGTTGAGATATGATCTACGTTTAATACTGCTGGAGGTTTTTGAGAAATCTTCCAGGAGGTTGAAAATGACATATTATGCAACTGGAAATAAGGCAGGGAAATTGTTAGCAGCTCGCTTGCGAGGTCTTATGCCCCGTACACACAGTCGGACTTTGTTCGGACATTCCAACAATGAAATCCTAGGATTTTTTCCGACGGATGTTGGCTCAAACTTGTCTTGCATACACACGGTCACACAAAGTTGTTGGAAAATCAGATCGTTCTAAACGTAAAACACGTACGTCGGGACTATAAACGGGGCAGTGGCCAATAGCTTTCATCTCTTTATTTATTCTGAGCATGCGTGGCACTTTGTCCGTCGGATTTGTGTACACACAATCGGAATTTCCGACAACGGATTTTGTTGTCGGAAAATTTTATATCCTGCTCTCAAACTTTGTGTGTCGGAAAATCCGATGGAAAATGTGCGATGGAGCCTACACATGGTCAGAATTTCCGACAACAAGGTCCTATCACACATTTTCCATCGGGAAATCCGACCGTGTGTACAGGGCATATGACATAAAACCAAACTTCCCTACATTATTCATCCAGAAAATCAGACTAAATTATACCACCCCCAGGCAATAGCAGATGCCTTCAGCACCTATTATGGGTCTCTATATAATCTAAAAAAAGATTTGCACCTAACCCAACCTTTACCTGCCACTATCTCTGAATTCCTTAGCAAAATAGATCTCCCTCATCTTACAGAAACCCAAATTGATGCACTGAACTCCCCTTTCACGACACAAGAGGTGTCCCGAATGATCGACTCACTACCCAAAAATAAATATCCTGGACCTGATGGTTTTACAGGCGAATATTTCCAAACATTTAAAGAAATATTAGCTCCTAGACTTACTGAGATATTTAACGAGCTGCCTCCACTTCCTCATTTCCCTCTGAGATGTTAAAAGCAATGATCGTAGCATTACCGAAGCCAGGGAAGGAACCAGATACCCCACAAAATTTTCGCCCGATATAATTACTAAATAACGACCTAAAATTGTATGCCAAACTAATAGCCAGTAGAATAGTTGATCTCCTCCCATCTTTAATTCACCCAGACCAATCTGGTTTCACCAAAGGACGCCAAACTGCAGATGCAACCAGGCGCCTGATTAATCTTATACACACGGCCAACAGCACTGGAACGCCTTCTCTGCTCCTTGCTTTGGATGCAGAGAAGGCATTCGATAGGATCCACTGGACATATTTAGAACAAGTTTTGGCTAAGTTTGGTTTTAAAGGCCAAATGTATCAAGCTATTATGGCACTTTATACTACGCCATCAGCACAGGTTTATATTTCAGGTATGCTCTCCACCCCATTCGATATAACAAATGGGACGCGCCAAGGGTGCCCATTATCCCCACTAATTTTTAACCTATTAATGGAACCTTTGGCAGCATATATACGCCAACACCCCAAAATAAAGGGATTAACAATCGGGAGCAGAATGCACACCATCAGCCTGTTTGCTGATGATATAATTTTAATTCTTTCAGATGTACAGGCTTCCCTGGCTTTGGTTCATAGTGCTTTACATTTATTTAACGCTATATCTTACTATAAAGTCAATGAAACCAAATCCTATCTATTGGGAGTGGGTCTTTCCGAAAAAGTGAAACAAAACATTAATTCTAACTTCCCGTACAGATGGAAAGAAAAAGGAATTGCATACCTAGGGATCACTCTAACATCTAAAATCTCAGAATTAGCTAAAGAAAACTACACCCCATTTTTGGACTCCCTGAAACACAAACTAGACAGGCTGCAAAGGTTTGAGCTTTCCTGGACAGAAAGACTGGCAGCATTTAAAATGCAAATACTACCACAATTCCTCTATTTATTTAGAACCCTGCCTATACCCGTCCCTCAATCCTTTTTCCGACAAGCACAATCCACAATAGACAGGTATTTGTGGGCAGGTAAAAAAGCACGTTGTGCCTTCAACAAACTTATCAAACTTAAACAGATGGGGGGGATAGGACATGTTTCTATAAAAGATTACTATGTGGCTACTATACTAACCCAAGTGAAGAACTGGTTTCCTCAACACGCCACCACACTATGGACTGACCTAGAGAGCACACAAATCAAAGGGGGGAACCTATATAACTACCTAATTTCCAGCCCATATCAGTTTACCAAATCATCGATGTGTGCACCTACCATACAGGCTTCTATTGAAACCTGGCAATACTTACTTACAAATATAACTCTAGAGGACCCACAAACTCTTCTAAAATTCCCGATCACAGCCTTAGAACAAGTTATACCTGACATGTCATTAACAAATTGGTGCACCGGCAAAATACTCCTCTTAGAGGACCTTTTTATAGGACAGAAACTGAAAACATTCAGAACATTACGGATTGAATACTCCATACCAGCCTCCGAGATCTACAAATATATCCAACTATCCCATCTATTAGACAAAAAAGGTAACAATCTTCTTACCCATCTACCTTGGAAAATAGCTCTTTTTTTACACGGCCGCCAAATCGATTCTTAAAGACACATCATTTCTATATAAATACCTACAGGATAAACAATCCTTTAGTAAAACTACCAATATTATAGCGTGGGAAAGGGATTTTGAGAGGAACTACACAGAGGAACAGTGGAAGAAAGCTTTCAGGGTTACATATAAATCCACAAGAAGTGCTAACCTTTGGGAATTGTACCACAAGATCCTATTGAGGTGGTATCTTACCCCTTACCGTATGTCAAAATTTGTAACTGGAGCATCCCCAGATTGCTGGAGAAAATGTGATTACAAAGGTACATTGTTACACGTACTGTGGTCATGCCCTCGCCTTAAACGGTATTGGACCCTCGTGTTCCATACAATAGAACAAGTCACAGGCACTAAAGCTACATATTCCCCAGGTATGGCACTTCTGTCATTGAGAATAGATTTTATACCTGCATCATTGAGAATTGTAGTATCTCACTTGCTTATAGCAGCTAGACTCACCATAGTCAGACATTGGAAGGAGATTGACCCACACCCAATAGCGGAAACCCTATGTATAATGAACACACATAGTGCTTATGAAACACAATTTGCTCGAAGTTGGGGGAATCATAACCAGGTTTCCAAAATATGGAATACATGATCAACATGGTATCCAAAAAACTCAGGTCTCAGTTTCTATGGGAACACTAAATAATACATGACAAAATGATATATACAGCAAGTCTATACATAACGGATGGTCAATAGACATACATTTCAATACTGTGGATATACGTTAAATAGTTTTGTTACTATTCCTTTTTGTTCTATTATTCATATGTTGTCCACACAGGACCTATGGTAAGCAAGTATGACATATACCTATGTTAAGATTGGATGCTAGATTTCACAGGATGCTTTTGGGCTGTGAAATCCTTCCCCCTATTGGACACAGTTAGCTCCCAGAGGGGTGTCTTGGGGTGGAGAGTAACATCCAAGGCATACCTGTTTCGTCAGATGCTGATATCAATAATATGAACATATACAAATAATTATACTTGCTGTAACCTTAACCTTTAAAAGCACAAAATTGAGACAACTTACACTGAATGTACTTTATTTTATCTTTCTGTTCATTATATTTACTCCTTGGAAAAACTCAATAAAGTATTATTGAAATTAAAAAATAAAATAAAAGATCAAGGTTTAATCTGGGTCACTGCCAGAGCTAGTGTTAGGGTCAAAGGTACCAGTCAGGGTCAAAGGTCAGGGTTAAAGGCCAGATATGTTTTAGGTACTTTAGGATAAAAAAAAGCAAAATATGCACTATTGTTTATGGGCTTTACTATGGGTACAGACAACAAATAACATATACATTTGTAGTATTCTTTGGTGGTTATTCATGGTAATAGCAAGAAATCGAGAGCTAATGTAAATAATGATTTGTTTTACTATTTTGAGCCAGTATTCCTTTGATAATAATAAAGAAAAAAATCTGGAAAAATGTGTTACCATTTAACACCAAAAGAAAACCCAGTTTGTCTGGAAAAAAACAAGATATAATTTACTTGGATATGCAAAGTCGTGATATGATGATATGTACAGTTTTACTAATACATGTCAAAGTTGCAAAACTGTGTTCAGGCATTAACATTTGTTTTACCCTCTGTCACTAAGGGATTAATGAAAGGGTATGGGAGAAGTAAAATAGAGTCTGAATACATGGCCAGGATGCTCCAAAGGACTTACAATGAACCTAACAGAAGATTTTCATACACATGGTTGACACCTGACAGCATTAAACAGATGAGCCAGTTGGAAGGCAGATCTGCAACAGGGCACCTGAATAAGAAAGGGCTGCTGTCCAAGCCACAATGATAGTTCCTATTCTGTCCCTCCTTCACAGAAAGGTTTCCCTATGCTAGACCACCTGTCCCTAGCCAGTGGGGGCTCTATTCCTGACCTGACCACTCACAAAATCTGCACCAACCAAAATGGTACAGTGCTATTTATTAGCACATTTATTGATCACACTAAAGTTGGCAGTGAAGGTCAGCCAGGGCAGCAGTGTCCACTTGGACAGCTACCTCCTGATGACACCAATGGAGGCCTAATGGGTTCCCCTTGTTCTCCGTTCTCTAAACATGGTGCCCAGCTAACAGCGTCACCCTTGTAGGGAGGTCAAACTACACTGCCCTACACTCTAATATTTGTAAGAAACCGAAGGCTCCTCAAACTATTACAACAGATTGCTGCTGATCATTACATCATCATTTGAACCAGAGGTTCTCAGCTAATAATATGTGTACCCTTGGGATACTTCTACCGGGTTCAGTTACTTCTGCTCTATATGGTAACAGTATAATCAAAGTTTAAACTTGTCATTGCCACTTTTGTAACTATTACAACAGGGCAGTTAGGGAAAAAGGGGGGAATTTAGGGACTTTTAGGAAGCCATGATCTGGTAAGGTCAAGTATTTCCATCCCTAGGGACTTTGTATGATGTCATGACCTGGTAAGGATATAGACATCCATCCCATCTATATTTAAAGAAAAAAGGGGGGTATATAACTATATACCAGGATTGTGGGACTTTATGTGAAGCATATGACAGCCCAAAGAGTAATAGGATGAATTAAAAGGAATTTTATTACACATAGCATGATACATACATAATCAAAAAATACCAAAAGTAAATTAACATACATAGGTGGTAAGACTGTTGAACACAGTTCAAAGTATATATGCTGGTAGCAATGAAAATATGCATGAATCACATTAAATTGGTAAAAAATAATAACAACATAAGGTAAAAATATTTGTATAGAAATATTTAAAATTCCCAGATTCATCACAGACTAAAGGTGTATACTATTGATAAAAAAGAATATAACCTGCAGGACCTATGGCCTCATTGGCCTGAGAGAGTAAAGAACACATCATAACTAGAAGTTCTAATGACATTCGTGAAGACACGGCACATCAAGAGCTCTACGCGTTTCGTGGCTGAAGCCACTCATCAGGAGCAGGCACGTGTAGTATCTATGGATTAAGAAAAAATTTGAAAAATGAAAAACAAAAACAATTGTAGGAGCAGGGTTAGGGGTGAGGTATCAAACCACCGTAACCAAGACTTACTTGATCAAATTGGGCATGCTGAAGGTGCAATGGCAAGGCCCCACAGACAGTCCGGGAAATAACTCCACACCGGGAGCTGAGGTGGGCAGCCCCACGGACATGGGGAGGGCGACACTACCGGCGGGCACGGCAGCCGAGGACATTCTGAGAGTGAAGGGACAGTGATGAACAAAGAGATGTGACAAACACAGGAGAGAAAAAAGGAAAGAGAAATAGGAAAGGGAGGAAAAAACAAAGAGAGGGGGAAGGAGGAGGGGGGGGGGAGGGGAGGGGGAAAAAAGAGACGGATGGAAGAAAGAAGAGAAAAGAGGGGAGGAGAAACAGGGAAGGGGAAAGAAGGGATTAGTGAGGGGGACAAGGGAAAAAGAAGAAAGAAAAGCAGGGGGAAAGAATCAGGAAAAGAGGGGGGGGGGAAAGGAACTGGAAAAAGAGAAGAGGAAGGGAAAGGGGGGGGGGGGAAGAAAATATGAAGAATAGGGGGAGGGAAGGGAAAAGGGAGGGAGAAAAAGGGAGGGGGGGGAAAGAAGAGGGGAGAAAAAGGGGGGGAGGGGGGTGAGGTGAGGACAAAGAGGCAAGGAGGGAGGTAGGTGAGTGAACAGTGGGGGGTGTTTGTGAATAAGTGAGAAGTGGACAAGTGAAGCCAGATAGGTGTGGTGGTGATGAAACAAAGGGAAATGCCAATATACCTGGTGGGTAGAGGAACCCTATGAAGGGAACCAGAAAGACCAGTGAAACAATCCATGTAGTGGATGGTGTGTGGAGAGCCCCGAGTGCCGTGACCAGCCGGGGAGCGCCCTTAAATACCCCCGCCGCGGGGATGCACACCAATGTCACGCCGTGGGGTGGGGGGAGGAGCGCCAGGCGGCCGCTTCCGGCCAGCGGCACGCAGCACGTTCCCCCATAGCCCACGAGTGTGGTAAACACAGCCTGTGCGCGGCAGCGTCAGAGCGCTGCCCCGGGCACAGCAAGGAAGCGTGACACTGACACACATTGACATCACATCCGCTCCCCCAGGCCGTGGAGGCAGTGGGGGAGGGGGGAAAAAGTGTCCGCAAGGTGTGTCACAGCCCCCGGAGTGAGAGAGAAACCAGACCGTAGGACGGCCCGGCACATCCCCCAGCAGCAGTACCAAGGATAAAGCTAATAAGACAGTTGGAACAATAGCAATTTTTAAAAAAAAAGAGAAATATGGGAATAAAATGGTTACAAAAATAAAATGAATGGAACAGGGGAGACTAAACATAGGTCGTTGGTGGCAGAAAATTTAATATATCTAAACTAGTGGAGCTACATCAGATGCTTCCATCCCTATTTGTATACAAGACTGTTGGGGAAAAAGGGGGGAATTTAGGGACTTTTAGGAAGCCATGATCTGGTAAGGTCAAGTATTTCCATCCCTAGGGACTTTGTATGATGTCATGACCTGGTAAGGACATAGACATCCATCCCATCTATATTTAAAGAAAAAAGGGGGGTATATAACCATATACCAGGATTGTGGGACTTTATGTGAAGCATATGACAGCCCAAAGAGTAATAGGATGAATTAAAAGGAATTTTATTACACATAGCATGATACATACATAATCAAAAAATACCAAAAGTAAATTAACATACATAGGTGGTAAGACTGTTGAACACAGTTCAAAGTATATATGCTGGTAGCAATGAAAATATGCATGAATCACATTAAATTGGTAAAAAATAATAACAACATAAGGTAAAAATATTTGTATAGAAATATTTAAAATTCCCAGATTCATCACAGACTAAAGGTGTATACTATTGATAAAAAAGAATATAACCTGCAGGACCTATGGCCTCATTGGCCTGAGAGAGTACAGAACACATCATAACTAGAAGTTCTAATGACATTCGTGAAGACACGGCACATCAAGAGCTCTACGCGTTTCGTGGCTGAAGCCACTCATCAGGAGCAGGCACGTGTAGTATCTATGGATTAAGAAAAAATTTGAAAAATGAAAAACAAAAACAATTGTAGGAGCAGGGTTAGGGGTGAGGTATCAAACCACCGTAACCAAGACTTACTTGATCAAATTGGGCATGCTGAAGGTGCAATGGCAAGGCCCCACAGACAGTCCGGGAAATAACTCCACACCGGGAGCTGAGGTGGGCAGCCCCACAGACATGGGGAGGGCGACACTACCGGCGGGCACGGCAGCCGAGGACATTCTGAGAGTGAAGGGACAGTGATGAACAAAGAGATGTGACAAACACAGGAGAGAAAAAAGGAAAGAGAAATAGGAAAGGGAGGAAAAAACAAAGAGAGGGGGAAGGAGGAGGGGGGGGAGGGGAGGGGGAAAAAAGAGACGGATGGAAGAAAGAAGAGAAAAGAGGGGAGGAGAAACAGGGAAGGGGAAAGAAGGGATTAGTGAGGGGGACAAGGGAAAAAGAAGAAAGAAAAGCAGGGGGAAAGAATCAGGAAAAGAGGGGGGGGGGAGGAACTGGAAAAAGAGAAGAGGAAGGGAAAGGGGGGGGGGGAAAGAAAATATGAAGAATAGGGGGAGGGAAGGGAAAAGGGAGGGAGAAAAAGGGAGGGGGGGGAAAGAAGAGGGGAGAAAAAGGGGGGGAGGGGGGTGAGGTGAGGACAAAGAGGCAAGGAGGGAGGTAGGTGAGTGAACAGTGGGGGGTGTTTGTGAATAAGTGAGAAGTGGACAAGTGAAGCCAGATAGGTGTGGTGGTGATGAAACAAAGGGAAATGCCAATATACCTGGTGGGTAGAGGAACCCTATGAAGGGAACCAGAAAGACCAGTGAAACAATCCATGTAGTGGATGGTGTGTGGAGAGCCCCGAGTGCCGTGACCAGCCGGGGAGCGCCCTTAAATACCCCCGCCGCGGGGATGCACACCAATGTCACGCCGTGGGGTGGGGGGAGGAGCGCCAGGCGCCAGGCGGCCGCTTCCGGCCAGCGGCACGCAGCACGTTCCCCCATAGCCCACGAGTGTGGTAAACACAGCCTGTGCGCGGCAGCGTCAGAGCGCTGCCCCGCGCACAGCAAGGAAGCGTGACACTGACACACATTGACATCACATCCGCTCCCCCAGGCCGTGGAGGCAGTGGGGGAGGGGGGAAAAAGTGTCCGCAAGGTGTGTCACAGCCCCCGGAGTGAGAGAGAAACCAGACCGTAGGACGGCCCGGCACATCCCCCAGCAGCAGTACCAAGGATAAAGCTAATAAGACAGTTGGAACAATAGCAATTTTTAAAAAAAAAGAGAAATATGGGAATAAAATGGTTACAAAAATAAAATGAATGGAACAGGGGAGACTAAACATAGGTCGTTGGTGGCAGAAAATTTAATATATCTAAACTAGTGGAGCTACATCAGATGCTTCCATCCCTATTTGTATACAAGACTGTTGGGGAAAAAGGGGGGAATTTAGGGACTTTTAGGAAGCCATGATCTGGTAAGGTCAAGTATTTCCATCCCTAGGGACTTTGTATGATGTCATGACCTGGTAAGGACATAGACATCCATCCCATCTATATTTAAAGAAAAAAGGGGGGTATATAACCATATACCAGGATTGTGGGACTTTATGTGAAGCATATGACAGCCCAAAGAGTAATAGGATGAATTAAAAGGAATTTTATTACACATAGCATGATACATACATAATCAAAAAATACCAAAAGTAAATTAACATACATAGGTGGTAAGACTGTTGAACACAGTTCAAAGTATATATGCTGGTAGCAATGAAAATATGCATGAATCACATTAAATTGGTAAAAAATAATAACAACATAAGGTAAAAATATTTGTATAGAAATATTTAAAATTCCCAGATTCATCACAGACTAAAGGTGTATACTATTGATAAAAAAGAATATAACCTGCAGGACCTATGGCCTCATTGGCCTGAGAGAGTACAGAACACATCATAACTAGAAGTTCTAATGACATTCGTGAAGACACGGCACATCAAGAGCTCTACGCGTTTCGTGGCTGAAGCCACTCATCAGGAGCAGGCACGTGTAGTATCTATGGATTAAGAAAAAATTTGAAAAATGAAAAACAAAAACAATTGTAGGAGCAGGGTTAGGGGTGAGGTATCAAACCACCGTAACCAAGACTTACTTGATCAAATTGGGCATGCTGAAGGTGCAATGGCAAGGCCCCACAGACAGTCCGGGAAATAACTCCACACTGGGAGCTGAGGTGGGCAGCCCCACGGACATGGGGAGGGCGACACTACCGGCGGGCACGGCAGCCGAGGACATTCTGAGAGTGAAGGGACAGTGATGAACAAAGAGATGTGACAAACACAGGAGAGAAAAAAGGAAAGAGAAATAGGAAAGGGAGGAAAAAACAAAGAGAGGGGGAAGGAGGAGGGGGGGGGAGGGGAGGGGGAAAAAAGAGACGGATGGAAGAAAGAAGAGAAAATAGGGGAGGAGAAACAGGGAAGGGGAAAGAAGGGATTAGTGAGGGGGACAAGGGAAAAAGAAGAAAGAAAAGCAGGGGAAAGAATCAGGAAAAGAGGGGGGGGGGGAAGGAACTGGAAAAAGAGAAGAGGAAGGGAAAGGGGGGGGGGGAAGAAAATATGAAGAATAGGGGGAGGGAAGGGAAAAGGGAGGGAGAAAAAGGGAGGGGGGGGAAAGAAGAGGGGAGAAAAAGGGGGGGAGGGGGGTGAGGTGAGGACAAAGAGGCAAGGAGGGAGGTAGGTGAGTGAACAGTGGGGGGTGTTTGTGAATAAGTGAGAAGTGGACAAGTGAAGCCAGATAGGTGTGGTGGTGATGAAACAAAGGGAAATGCCAATATACCTGGTGGGTAGAGGAACCCTATGAAGGGAACCAGAAAGACCAGTGAAACAATCCATGTAGTGGATGGTGTGTGGAGAGCCCCGAGTGCCGTGACCAGCCGGGGAGCGCCCTTAAATACCCCCGCCGCGGGGATGCACACCAATGTCACGCCGTGGGGTGGGGGGAGGAGCGCCAGGCGCCAGGCGGCCGCTTCCGGCCAGCGGCACGCAGCACGTTCCCCCATAGCCCACGAGTGTGGTAAACACAGCCTGTGCGCGGCAGCGTCAGAGCGCTGCCCCGGGCACAGCAAGGAAGCGTGACACTGACACACATTGACATCACATCCGCTCCCCCAGGCCGTGGAGGCAGTGGGGGAGGGGGAAAAAGTGTCCGCAAGGTGTGTCACAGCCCCCGGAGTGAGAGAGAAACCAGACCGTAGGACGGCCCGGCACATCCCCCAGCAGCAGTACCAAGGATAAAGCTAATAAGACAGTTGGAACAATAGCAATTTAAAAAAAAAAAGAGAAATATGGGCAGTTAGGCTAAAAATAAAAGTATTGCTGCAGGTTTGCTCTAAACAAAAGCAAAGGGCTTCAGTCGTTTTTGCAGATATAATCTTCCACATAACAATAAAACGGCATCCCCTAGGCTCTCCCTCATGGTCCCTAGACTCACTTGGACACTTCATGAGCCTGCAACCAATTCAGAGCTATTTATGGTGGAGAGCAGGAGTTCTCTGGTATCCTCTACATTATTAACACATATGCTACACTTGTTAGGTAAGCACACATACACAAGGGGGTAGGAAGAAAAATAATTTTAGTGCTATTATTTTAGTTTTACACTAAATTGTTGGAGATGTTGTGTTTGCATGCACTAAAATATCATTTTTAGTGAATTGTTTTATTTATAATCATGGGTAGTACAAACACAGAAATTACAGCTTCTTTCTTTCAGAAAATAAATGGTGGGGATATGGTCATTAGGGATGAGCTGAACAGGTTGGCACCAGAACAGGCAAAAAATTTATGCGAACATGCGAACACCGTTAAAGTCTATAGGACACGAACATGAAAAATCAAAAGTGCTAATTTTAAAGGCTTATTTGCAAGTTATTGTCATAAAAAGTGTATGGGGACCCCGTACTGCCCCAGGGGACATGTATCAATGCAAAAAAACTTTTAAAAACGACAGTTTTTTCAGGAGCAATGATTTTAATAATGGGTCCCCTTAGTCTGCCTGTAAAGTAGCACATCTTTCCAATGTTTATTACAGTCCTGCAGCTAAATGACATTTCTAAAGGAAAAAATGTCATTTAAAATTGCTCACGGCTGTAATGTATTGTCGGCTCCCATCAATATAGATAAAAAAATTGGAAAAAAATGGTGTGATAGCCTTTCAGGTTTGGTATGGATTTTAAGGGGAACACCGCGCCAGTTTTTTAAAAAAAATGGCATAGGGTCCCCCCCCCCGAAATCTATACCAGACCTTTTATCCGAGCATGCAACCTGGCAGGTCAAGATGGGGGGATGAGCGAGCGCCCCTCCGAACCTTGAACTGGTGACCCCACTCCCTCTGATGTCTCATGATGTCAGAAGGGGCGGGGCCAACCAGTTATGTCACTGGGTGGCCCAGCCCTTGCCTAAATAACAGCTGCCACAGCCAAGAGACAGCAGTCGACGGGATGCCTCCCATCAAGGCGGAGCTTTTTTTTTCTATTTTTCGGGTCCATTTTTTTTTAATAAAGGAATTGTCAAAAACTGTTATACACAGTCTACACAGTCTACACTGCCTGCACTGACTGAATATAGAGTCTACACTGAATATCTACTCTACACTAAATGCAGAGTATATATATATTAGACTGTATATTAAATACACTGCCCATATTAAATACACTGCACACCACTAACTAACCTGCCTGCCTAATCTAGCTCAATCTATCACAGTCCACACACTATACACAGCCACTATGTAAGCAGCATTATATAGTGTGGGGTGTGCCCCCCTGAGCCATGATTGGCCACAGGGAAGCTGCAGAGGAGCATGCTGTGATTGGCTAAAGTATGCAGGTCAGGTGCATGCTTTGGCCAATTATTAGACGTTAATGCACTGCGATCTCGCAGTGCATTATGGGGCATTCCATTGCGCTTGAATTTCCTGCAAACGCCCCATATGTTCGGTTTGTTTTAGAACAAACGAACATCCCTAATGGTCATATATATATATATATATATATATATGTGTGTGTGTTAACCACTTGAAGACTGGCATGTTTAACCTCCTACCTGTCCAAGCAATTTTTCAGTTTTTAGCACTGTGATACTTTGGCTAACAATTATTTGGTCATGCACTGTGGCAAATTATATATTTTTTGGGTATTTAATCACTACTTTTTTTTTTATTATATTAAACAAAAACAAAATTGAGGGAAAAAAAAGGTTTCTCTTAGTTTAATTTACAAAACTGTATAAATGAATAGTCTTTATTCATAAATGTAGGCCAATATACTGTATATATATATTGCTATATTTCTTTAGTAGAAAAAAAAACAAACAAAAGAACCCCCCTTCCCCCCAAAAAAACAAAAAAAAAAAAATAAATAGGTGTATATTATTTAGACTGTGTGAAAGTTATAGAGTCTTCAAATTATGGTACATATATTTGGAAGGTATCAATCCTAATGTTCTGACTAGGGATGAGCCGAACACCCCCCTCCCGGTTCGCAGCAGAACATGCAAAAATTTGTTCGAACACGCGAACACCGTTAAAGGCTATGGGACATAAATGTGAAATGTGAAAATCAAAAGTGCTATTTTTAAGGGTCAATATGCAAGTTATTTTCATAAAAAGTGTTTGGGGACCTTGGTCCTGTCCCAGGGGACATGTATCAATGCAAAAAAAGTTTTAAAAACGGAGGTTTTTGGGGGTAGCCCCCCAAAGCACCTTGTCCCCATGTTGATGTGGACAAGGGCCTCATCCCCCCAACCCCTGCCCGGTGGTTGTGGGGGTCTGTGGGCGGGGGGCTTATCGGAATCTGGAAGCCCCCTTTAACAAAGGAACCCCCAGATCCCAGCCCCCCTGTTTGAAATGGTAACGGGTACATTGTACCCCGACCAGTTCACAAAAAAGTGTAAAAATGTTAAAAAACCACTAGATGCTTCTTGGGACAAGTCCTTTATTAAAAAATTAAAAAATTAAAATGTCCCACGAAGTCCATTCATCTTCTTCTCTCGCTCCGCCGACGGACCGGAAAAAAAACCCGCACGCTGCCACCGATCCACCTCCATGGGAGGCACCCGCCATAATGACCTTCCTCTCAGGTGACAGTTCTTTTATAACTGAGGGCGGGGCCACACGGTGATGTATTTGGGTGACCCTGCCCCCTCTGATGCACCAGGACTTCCCAATGGCGGGGCCACCCATTTATGTGCCTCGGTGGCACTGCCCCCCTGATGCCACGGGGAAACCATTGAGAAGTCCCCGTGCATCAGAAGGAGGCGGGGTCACCCTGGCACGTCACTGTGTGGCCCGCCCTCTGTTATATAAGAACTGTCACTTGCAAGGATGCGTCAGATGGAGGCAGATCGGTGGTGGGATTTTTTTTTTTTTCGATCTGTTATTTGACACTTTTTTGTGAAATGGTAGAGGTACAATGTACCCATTACCATTTCAACAGGGGAGTGGGATCTGGGGGTCCCCTTGTTAAAGGGGGCTTTCAGATTCCAATAAGCCCCCCCGCCCACAGACCCCCACAACCACCGGGCAAGGGTTGTGGGGATGAGGCCCTTGTCCCCATCAACATGGGGACAAAATGCTTTGGGGGGCTACCCCAAAGCACACTCCCCATGTTAAGGGCATGTGGCCTGATACAGTTTAGGAGGAGCGGGGCGCTCTCTCATCCCCCCTCTTTTCCTGCGGCCTGCCAGGTTGCGTGCTCAGATAAGGGTCTGGTATGGATTTTTGGGGGGACCCCCATGCCATTTTTTTATTTTGGCGCGGGGTTCCCCTTAAAATCCATACCAGACCTGAAGGGTCTGGTATGGATTTTGAGGGGGACCCCTACACCATTTAAAAAAAAATTGGCACAGGGTTCCCCTTAATATCCATACCAGACCTGAAGGGCCTGGTATGGAATTTGGGGGGACCCCCATGCAATTTTTTTTTTTTAAATATTGGTTCGGAGTTCCCCTTAATATTCATACCAGACCCAAAGGGCCTGGTATGGATTTTTGGGGTGACCCCATGCCATTTTTTTCAATGACTTTTATCTGTATTGCTGAGAATTCATTATAGCCACAAGTTTTAAATGACTTTTTTTCCTTTAGAAATGTCATTTTGTGCAGGGACTGTTGTAAACACAGGAAAATTGTGCCACTTTACAGTCATACTGTAGACAACCCCAGGTACAAAATTTAAAGGAATATTTCACTTTTATTTTTTCACTTTAAGCATTATTAAAATCACTGCTCCCGAAAAAACTGCCGTTTTTAAAACTTTTCTTGCATTGATACATGTCCCCTGGGGCAGGACCCAGGTCCCCAAACACTTTTTATGACAATACCATGCATATAAGCCTTTAAAATTAGCACTTTTGATTTCTCCCATAGACAATTCATCATAGCCGCAAGTAGTTTTAAAGAACTTTTATTCCTTTAGAAATGTCATTTTGTGCAGGGACTGTTGTAAACACGGGAAAAATGCGCCACTTTACAGGCATACTATAGACACCCCAGGTAAGAAATTTAAAGGAATATTTCACTTTTATTGTTTCACTTTAAGCTTTAATTAACCTCCCTGGTGGTATGATTATTTCAGATTTTTGATGCTGAAAGTGGTACAATTATTTTGCATGGAAATTTGGCGTTTTATATTGTAGGCCTGTAATTCTTAGGAATAACTCACTTAAATCTGTTCAAACAAGAGTCTAGTAGACATCCCGGGTATGATAAAGTTTGAAAACAAAATCATAAATTATAATAAAGTAAATAACTATAAATAATTATAACAAATAATAATATATCAATAATAACAATTATTCAATAATGTAATCAAATCAAAAACACTGAAATTTGCTCAGTTGCAGAATTGTCGCTGTCATTACTTTCGGTGTTTGATGACGGATTTCCCCACAAATTACTATCGCTCAATTCTGCAAGTGATTCTAATTTATTATCGCTGTTTTCTAGCTGGTCTAAAACCACTTTTGATGTAAAGGGACGGTTTTGGTTGCTATGGACAATCTCCAGTTTCCGTGCAAAAGAACAATATTTATAATATAAAACTGCATGCAGGGCACTGGACAAACCACTAGGGACAAAAGGGATGTGAAATAAATTGATACAGTAATGTAATCTGTAAGATTACAGTGTACTGTATATGTATTGTGTGTTTTACTTTTTGAATTTGACGCCGTTCTCCGTCCCTGTGCGTCGCAACGTTCGCAGGGAACAGAGCTCGGTTCCATGATAGATCGAGCGGAGCATGGCTTGCACACAGTGCGGGGAGACATCGCAGGATCCTGGGGACAAGGTAAGTAACGTACCTGGATCCTGCAATGCAATCCCGAGTGTGGCTCGGGGTTACCGCTTTTGGTGCTGAAAATCCACCCCGAGCCACACTTGGGAATACTGTCAGGGGGTTAAAATCACTGCTCCCGAAAAAATGACCATTTTTAAAACTTAGTTTTTGCATTGATACGTGTCCCCTGGAGCAGGACCCAGGTCCCCAAACACTTTTTATGACAATACCAGCGTATAAGCCTTTAAAATTAGCACTTTTGATTTCCCCCATAGACTTTTAAAGGGTGTTCCGCGGCTTTCGAATTTGCTGTGAACACCCCAAATTGTTCGCTATTCAGCGAACAGGAGAAAACCCGATGTTCGAGTTGAACTTACGTTCAACTCGAACATCTGGCTCATCCCTAGTTTTGACTGCCTGTCTCATGTGTTAAGGCCTTAAAATGTCAGAACAGTACAAACACCTCCAAAAGTACCACTTTATGGAAAGTACACACTCCAAGGTATATATTAAGAGTCATGGTGAGTTTCTGAAGTTTTAATTTTTTGACACTTTTTTTAGGGAAAATGGAGAAAGTAAATAACTTGATTTTTTTCAAAAAGTTGTAATTTTAACATGGTTTGCATACATACAATTATACTCCAAAACACCTTCTTTTACTCCTCCTGAGAACCAGGACAGGAGAAAATCCTGCAAAATAACCAACATTTTTGTAAACGGATCCAACATATAAGAGGCATGGAGATCACATTTTTTTGCCCCAATTTTGTGGAAAAGTAACAAAACAAAATGGAAATATATATTTTTTTACACAAAATTGTCAGTTGATAAGATGTTTCTAACATAATGCATAGGCATATTTAGAATTACACTCCAAAACACATTCTCCCTTATGAGTTTGAAGATACCACATGCATGAGACTTTTTTTTCAGGTTAGCCATATAAAGGGGTACAAAATCCAGGCAGCACCTTCAGACGTTCAAGGAGCATACATTATTCATCACATTTCCTGACTACCTACTATATTTAACTAGGGTGTATCACACTGCTGCTCCTTGACACTTTACCAGGATATACCACACTGCCGCTGCTTGCCTGTTGTAATTCTGTAAGATGTTCAGTGCTGGTAACATTTTATGCCTGACTCTATTATCATGGACCCCTTTATCCACTAAATCAGAGATGGCCATTATTGAACCACTGATTTCCTTAGGTTGAAACTTGTAATCCAAATCTGTCTGTGAAGTCTCCTCCTACTGCTCTCATCGGTCATACTTAGCATTTGAAAGACCTCCATACTAGTGTACCCTTATGGCATTGGTACTGGTGCTGGTTGGCCTTTAAGACACTGTTTCTGGATAACAATGGTACTAGATGACACTGTACTAGTGTGACTGGCAATAAGGTTACTAGTACTGGCTTACACTGGCTTTGGTGACACTGACACTGGTGTGGCTATCAATCAGAACATTGTTGTTGAATTCACTGGCTCTGGTGATACTGGCACTGGTGTGGATAGTGATCAGGACAATGTTGCCAGCTTCACTGGAACTGGCTATACTGTCACTGCTGTGGCTAATGATCAAAACAGTATTGCTGCTTTACACTGGCTCTGGTTGTGTTGCAGCAATAAGAACACTGTTCCTGGCTTATACCAGCTCTAGTAGCAATGGACCATTGTGGTTAGCAATCAGAACAATGTTGCTGGCTTACACTGGCTCTGGTGACACTCGGCAGATGTGTCAGTGATTAGAACACTGTTTCTGGCTTGCATTGGCATTGGAGACATTGGCAGTGGTGTTGCTAGTGATCAGGAACACTGTTGCCCAATCATTCTAGTGACATTGGGACTGGTGTGACTTGTGATCAGGAACAACGTTGTTATTTTCACTGGTCTGGTGACACAGGCACAGGTGTGGTGGCAATCATGGACACTGAGACCATCTGCACTGGCCTGGTTACACTGGGACTGGTGTGACTAGAGATCAGGAACACTCTCACTGGATGCATTGGTCTGGTGATAATGTAACTGATGTAATGACAATCAGGAACACTGTTGCTGACTTAGACTGGTCTGGTGACACTGACACTGGTGTGACAATGATTAAGAACATTGTGGCTGGCTGTACTGGCTCTTAAAAAACTGTGGGGGAGATTTGCTAAAAGCAGTGCTCACAGAATCAGGTGCAGCTGTGCATAGTAAACAATCAGCTTCTAACTTCAGCTTGTTCAATTAAACTTTGACAATAAAACCTAGAAGCTGATTGGTTACTATACACAGATGCAACACATTCTGTGTGCACCAGTTTTAGTAAATCTACCCCTATGACCGGTGTACCTAATGATCAATGATCAGGGACACTGTGGCTGGCTGCACTAGTCTGTGGACAATATGACTGGTGTGGCTAATGGTCAGGGACACTGCTGCTGGATCAGATGCACTGTAAAAATCTACTGCTGATCACTATAAGAAACATTGTATTTCCTCTCACAGCTGAATAGTGTGTGAGAGGAAACAGAGAACACTGACTGAAAAATGCAGCCTTTTTTAACGTGTGATTTCATTGGCCATCTGACTTAATTTCATTATCTGCTGAGTCTAATGGACACCAGAACCACAGAGCATGCATTTTGCTACAAGGTGTGCATGAGCACCACAAAGGGGAGGCCAATTTACATTTTTTTTAGATTCACACCCTCAGGAAGCAGCTGCCTGGTTGTTTGTGTACAATGGCCAGGTGACAGTTAAAGAGATCTAGATTACTCATTTAAATTGTTAAAAAAATAGGAGGAAATGTGAAAACATTTACAAACACTTTAGGGGAGAAGATAATAATTGCACCCATATAAAGGGGTTCTTGAGATAAACTAACATATAATTTGTGGTTCCTAGTTTTAGGAAGTTAAGAAAAATTGACTTAGACCATTATAAATATTTTGTGAGTACTCCAGAAAGACTGAACAGCCAATTTACTGGCATACAGTATGTTCTTCTTACTTGAACACATTGCAGAAATTTGCAAGCATGCAGGATAGACTCTTGACTCAATGTGAATGTCATGCAACTTAGTGTAATAGTGATTGCCGGTGTATTTGATACACAAGGAAGGAACTGTAAAATGTAAATTTTACAACTGACATTTCTCCTGAAAAGCATGTGGAACAGAAGGGACATCAAATGATTTGTCAATGTTGTATGCCAAGAATTTTTATCCGCAAGTTCTTAAAAATATATGCTGAAAGGATAATTTATAGAATATAATAATTTGGTGTATATAAGGAGTGCAAAGATCCAGTAACTAAATTAAAAATTTTAAATTAGATTTGTCAGTGCATCTTTTATAGCCATAAAATCATTGAAAGGTGTGTTCTAATTAATAATTTAGGTTACTTTGCTTTGTATAGGGTCCTTTTTCTTAATATACAAAAGGGACCACTGTGATGTTTTTATTTTTTTTAATTAACTAATTTTAAAGATAAATATCTACTAAACGTAAAAAAAAAATCAAAGAGTATAAGCAGTGCATAAAGATATTGCATTGCCCTTCTTGAGTACTCCTTGTCAAGCAAGCAAATAAAAGCATACGTAACACACATTTTGTTCCCTTGATATGTAATTTTTACTTAAATCTGTGTTGAACTTTGTCTATCATTTATTAATCTAGTCACTGATTCTATTCAAATCAGTCTGCAGAGAATAAACATTTGTCTCTGAGTTCATTACCTTACATAATTTAGTGTCATCAGCAAATTGAGATATTGCTATTTTCATTAATTTCAAGGTCATTAATAAACAAGCTTTAAAGACGTATAAGGTTTTGATTTGTGTCTCTTATACTAGTCCCTATGGGGCATACACTTATAAAGGTATTCATCTTATGTTCTCTGAATAGTCAGTCACAGCTCTCCATGTATTTTCCTTTTAAGATTTATCTCTGTGAATGAGTTAAAATAAACTGAGTTTTTCTTAAATGACACACAATAAAAGTCATTTTTTAAAGGTCTGAATTAATTCTAAGAGAAGAATTTATTGAAGGGGAATGCACCTTCATACCCTGTTGTTTTAAAGTAACTATGTAGCCTAGACTACTACTTTTTACATTATTAAATGGAGAACAAACAAATACACAGCTGATGCAGTATATAAGCAATTATATGAAAAAGAAAGTGCACTCCGTGGAGGTTTGTTGACTATATCAGCATATTTGAGAAGGTCAACATTAAATCTTCATTCAAACATTGACTACATATAAGGTTGATATACTTACACAGATTCAAATGGTGTATTCCTTTTCACAATCTAAATTATTAAAAATGCAGATTTGGAACATGGAAAAAGTAAGTAGACTCCTATATTTGGCTCTTTATCCATGAAATTAGCTAATTTAGCTTATCCATCTATGAAATTACAAGCTGGTGTTCCAGATTAGGTGTTAATGATTAGACTTTCCTTAGAGAGTAAAGATGAACTTTTGGTTTAGCCCAAACACAATTTTAAACCCGAACTTTGCCTCTTTGGGTAGTCTCTGGAATTCCAGACTTTTTGCTTGTTTGGCTGAAGTCATACCTCATAAGCAGTAGTGGTTTTACTTCTGCTACTATATGTGACAGCTTTCTGTCAGTAGTTGTTAAAGAAGGAGCAGATGATGTCCATAGCAATCAATGATGTCACCTCGCCACATTCATTTGTTAGTGATTAATCCCCAGCCAAGTAAACAATGGGAAAATATAGCATTGACATCCTTGATCAAATTAGGCCATGTCCATATTTGGTCAATGATGTTACTCAAAAGACCCCACTTTTTATCTGCAAGGACCCCTCATCTCAATCTCGTTGCTGACTCTGGAACCTCAACTGTCACTTTGTCAGTTTTAACTTTGCAAATATATAACCAGCATGGGAATCATTCCCATTTAATAGCATGCAGCAACAGCCCTGAAGAAGGGAGAGCCCTATTCTCCCAAAACGCATTGGCTTGATATACTTGTTTCTATTCTCAATAAACACCTCTTAATTTACCATCAAACTTGCCCTCTTTTGGACATCAGGTGCGCCTTCTTTCCTATTATTCCATAACTGCAAGGACTGGAAGATGTAATTTGTTGGGAAATAAACAACAAGAGCAAATTTATATATATATATATATATATATATATATATATATATATATATATATATATATATATATATATATAAATTTTCTTTTGTCTCATAATTTTTTATTGAGTGAACATATGAAAATCATACAACATTTCAATGTAACATTTGAGAACATTAAGGTACAATGATAGAGAAAAGCATTCTGTTTTTGCAAAATAGGATAGAAGTATTTAAGAGTCAATTAGTGACTATAGAGAGATATGCATACTGTATTGTTCATTTATATATTGATTTTGTATTCTAGTTTGTAGATGTGAAATCCAAATTTTTCTTACATTAGTAATGGAAGTGTAGAGAATGGTAGTTTTTGCCTATTTTTGAATAATATTGCAATAATAAAATAAAAAAAGAGGGTGAAAGTGGGGGGAGGGGTTCTTTTTGTATCAGAGTTTCCCCTTTTCTATGTATTAACATTGTGGGACTTTTTTTAGAAGGAATTGTCAAAAAAAAAAAAAAAAAAATTAGAAGGAATTGTCAAAAACTGTGAGAGTATTTATTTCCTTTTAATTTTTTTCTTGATGATGTGGGCTATTATGTACCCCTTACTTATTTATATAGAGTGCTGGTAGCTGGGGCCCCCACAATCATTGGGCCAGGGTTGTATGGAAAAAGACCTTGCCTAGTCAACAAGGTGCCGCCCCCAGCAAGGTACCCCCCCAGGTTGAGGGGAATGTGGTCTGGTGTAGCTCAGGAGAAGGGGTGAATGCTCACTCTCCTTTTCCTGATTAGCCAGGCTGCATGCTTGGCTAAAGGCCTGGTATATATTTAGGGGGACTCATTTTTTTTTCTTTTGCCTGTGTTTACCCCTTAAAATTTTTACAAGACCCTTATCAAAGATAATGGACTGGTATGTATTTTTGGGGGGAACTCCATATCATTTTTGTGTGGGTTGCCCATTAACATCGATACCAGACTGTCATATTTACAAACAAGTCAAAGCAGCCAGGAGCTGTTAAAGTGATTGTAAAGTCTTGTTTAAAAAGAAATAAATAACAAACCTGTTATACTTACCACCTCTGTGCAGTTGGTATTGCATGGAGCAGCCTGGATCCTCCTCTTCTCTGGTCCCTCTTTGCTGCTCCTGGCCCCTCTCTCCTATTGAGTTCCCCCACAGTAGGCAGCTTCCTATGGGGCACTGGAGCTGAGTCACAGCCCCGTGTGTCCATTCAGACACGGAACCCCTGACCCAGCCCATCCCGCCCACTCTCTCCCCTGATTGACTGACTGACTTTTATTGACAGCTGCGGGAGCCAATGACACTGCTGCTGTGTCTCAGCCAATCAGAAGGAGTGTCCCAGATGGCTTAGACATTTGTGTATGTCACTGGAGAGAGATTGGGATCAGGTAAGTACTTAGTGGGTGCTGGGGCAGCTGCTGCACACAAAAGTTTTTTTTATCTTAATGCATTGAATGCATTGAGATAAATAACCTTATGCCTTTACAACTCATTTAATTAGTAAACAATTTAGGCTCCATGCAGCGTTTTTTATAAGCTCAAATAACGCTAGAAAAAAACGCTGGATGAAAAACATTGATAATAGCATTTATGTGCTGGCTTCTAGTAATGTTTTAGTAGCTTTTAGAAGCTTTTAGGAGCATTTAGGAGAGTTTTTACAGTTCATGGAAAAAAAAAAAGCTAAAAAAAGCTGTTAGTAGCTTTACAAAAAAAATGTTTTCTGCTCCTTGACCATGAAGCTCAAAAAATGGTAATAGCCTAAAGTAGTGTGCATGGACACATGGGATAACACTATTTAGGTTCTAGGAGCAGAAAAAAAATGCTAATAAGAGCTTCTAGGAGCTTAAAAAACAATAGTGTGCATGGAGCCTTAAACTTTTTTTTTTTTTTTTATCTTTGTAAGTGCCAGTTTTGCTGTTGTTGATTGTATACTGTAAATCATATGGATGTGCTACTTCACATGCAGGTTAAGGCCATTTCTCCAGGCATGTAATTTAAAAGAATTTTGTATTTTTAATGTTGCCCATTAAACATTATTAAAATAGCCGTGCCTCACAAAATGGAATTATGTATTTTTTGGTTTATATTCCCCAGAGCAGTTTCCAGCAGCCCTGCTATTTATTTGACAATCCCTTGCCTTTCCCCCATTTTAAAAGACTTGGCAGCAGTGGGGTGACATTTGACTTATCCTCATTAGTTAATACTGACTTATTTAAACCTTAGACATCTAAGCTCCAGGGTTTTCTTTGCTTTTGGTGGCTGTGGTGTCATCATGTCAAGATAACGGACTTCTCTAAGGCCCTATAATGAATATTTGGTTGCTTATGAGTCTGATAAGGGATTAATTAAGATTGCCATATTATCTTAAATAAATAATTCCATGTCAAGGAAAATTATCTTTGAGTGGCGTCGTTTTCAAATGTTTCTAAATTTTTGAGGCCTGGCCAGCTCAACAAATTCAACTCAACAGCTAACTGGTTGGTGCTTAAAGAAGTCTCCAAAAGCTGAAAAATGTAATCATGGGATCTGCAAGGTATCTCTTGCAACAGTTTGGGTCAAAGTGCTTGCATGTACAATCAATCAATGTACAATGCTGCATGTACAGTCATCAATATGACCCGCATAAGAGGTGTGCCAAAAGAAAAAAAGCCTTTGTTGTCAAAAAAAAGAAATCAGAACAAGACTTGGCTAAAGAACATATAGGCAAAGACCAGGTCTTCTGAAACAATGTGCTTTAGACTGCTGAGTGACAGAAAGCCCTTTTTTGGCCATGGTACCAGAAGACAGCCTTTCAGAAGAAGAATTTCATAGCAACTGTGAAGTACGGCAGTGTAAATGCTTTGTTTGGGGTTGTTTTCCTGCTTCAGGGTCTATCATATCAAAAGTGAGATTGATTAGAATGTTGGGATATCTATCAAAAAGTTAAACTTGAATGAGATCTTTCAATGTGATAATGTTTTTTAGCAAATTCACCAAGGAAAGGCTCAAAAGGAAGGAATGGCTCAAAAGGAAAAAATGGAGGATTAAGCACTGGCCTGGTCAAGGCCTTAATTTCAATGAAATGTCATTGGAGAATTTGAAATGGGCAGTTCATGCAAGGAAACCCCCAAACATTTTGGAACGGAAGTAATTTTGCATAGAGGAGTGATCAAAACATTCAGACTGGTGGGCAGTTATAAGAAAGGTCTGCAGGAAGTATTCTTCTAATGGTGTGCTTACTTCTTCCATATTAAACCAATATATCTATTGGTGATTTAAAAGCCACATTTTTCTTGACACTTTTTGACTGAAGAGCTAATGTGTGCTTGTTTGACCAATGCCCGGAATGAACCCCCTCATGTCATTAGCTTCTTTTTAACAATTTCATACTGGTCCAGTGTACTTTACAGTCTTTTATTCCACCATTACAAGCCTTGAAGAAGAGGGAATGTGGAACACCCAAAATGTGATGGACACTTTTACTTTGGCAAAAAAGGGGAATGTGGGGCCCCTGAATTGTGTTTTGACTCCTAATTTGGCAAAAACAAATCAACTGGACTATATATATCATTTAACTGTTTGTCCATCTTGTTGCATCTGTACTATGATGACTAGGTTCACCATTTTACAGAAATCTGCCCTCACTGCATGTTTACAAATTTTCCATTACGCTACTGTCCAGCATTTCACCAACTCTTTATTCACTCTCCATCTAGCTTAGGCAGCTTCTCTGTACAAGTAGGGAAACTGGATCCTGGTGTGTGATGTGTATCATATTACTGGGACTGTCAGGTGCCCAGGGCAGCTAGGGGTTGTCAGAGGGATACCCATGTCTCCACCCCCACTCCAGGAGTGGATGGGAGTGCAGGACAAAAAAACTCCTGCTCTGGCAAATCTGGCCTTTATAGGGTCAACAAAAAGATGGTGTTAATGGATCTGAAACTCTCATTTGAGATTGAAACTTCTAAGGATACCAAAAGAGTCATCTATGAGAGAGTCAGTGAGTCTGTCATAATATCGTATTTATTCTGAGTGATTTGAATCCTGCACAGGAACTTAAGGCCAGGCAAACTTTGCTAACTGCCTTCTATTTTTAATACCATTTATCCTATTCTAATTTTTAGCTGTTTTGTAATATTCTTTTTTCTGTAAATATTTTTTCATTTATTTCCTTTTCAAAAGAAGTTTATTGAGTATACAATGTTATAAAGATACATAAAGTAAGTTTACAAGGATCTATAAAGTAAGCTCATTGTTTTACAGTAGGGTTTATATAGGTAAATATCATGAAATTTCAAATATTAAACATTGGGTTCACGTAAACCTAAATTAAAGATATATATAATTTCCTTAGTTACTTTTGTAGGTATTTAAATGATTTATACCTACTATACATATTGTTTACAAGTAGAGTGTATATAGGTCAAATAAATTCTGATAATGAGCTTTAATCGTAAGGTGGAGAAAAGGAAAGAGAAAATAGAAAAAGGGTTGAAAGGTAGAGGTATGGTCCACAAGGTTGTCCCGCTCGTCAGTTTATTATTCTTTTTAGTTCTCTTTGAAGCCTTAGAATGGGTGTCTCTGTAAGTCATTTAATCCGTTACCATGGCAACAGGACAGAGTCATTGAAGTTTGACAGGAACTGTTGTTTTATCCAAGGATGCCAAAGTTTTTCAAATTTTGGAATTTGATTTTGATCGATGGCTACCATCTTAGCATGGGACATTGTATTATTCATTCTGTGAATTGTTTCTGCTAGTACCAATGTAGGAGATTTCCATGCCTTGGCCACTGTTTGTTTTGCAGCCGTTATTAGTTGGATCATAAGTTTGAATTGAGAGAGTGTTAACCATTCCGGTTTTAGATTAAGTAAAGTTAAATATGGATCTGGTTGTATTATTTTTTAAAATATTTTAGATGCAATCACGAAGACTTCCTTCCAGAAGGTTTGGATTACTGGGCACGTCCACCATATGTGTAAATATGTGCCTATTTCTGGGCATCCTCGAAAACAAAGAGCTGAGGTATTAGGTGAATATTTTGCCACTCTAGCGGGTACAAGGTACCAGCGAGTTAGGACTTTATAATTTGTCTCCAGTGCTAAGATGTTGGGTGAAGATGACTTAGATGTGAGCCATATGTTAGACCAGTCCGTGTCTTCTAAAGTTCGTCCCAGGTCCTCCTCCCACCTCTGAATGTAAGAGGGTCTATTAAGATTTGCTACTCCATATAATTGATTATAAAGTGATGAAATTGTACCTTTAGCAAATGGATCTTTTGTACAGATTGATTAAAAAATGGATAATTGGGATAATGGTGTATCCCCCTTTAGGAATGGTGTATAGAAATTTTTGATTTGGAGATATCTAAATATCTCAGAGTTTGGTAGATCATATTTTTCTCTAAGCGATGGGAATGAAAGGAATGATTTAGATGCTATGAAGTCATTTAGTGTCTGAATGCCTGATGTTGTCCAAGCTTTAAAAGAATTTGGGTAGATCCATGCCGGATAAAAGGCCGGATTTCTGATAAAAGAAAGGAGAGGATTGTGTGGAGATTGTAACTGATATTTGGTTTTTAGTTTATCCCAGAGAGATAAGAAGTGTTTAGTTATGGGATTATGAATTTTAAAGCGGTCTTTAGGATCAAGCCATAATAAATTTGATATTAATAGAGGGTCATTTTCTGAAGCCTCTATAAATACCCATAATGGGATTACCTGTTTTGCATGGTATTTGGACAGACTGGCCAAATGTGCTGCTCTGTAGTAGTTAGTAAAATTAGGGTATCCCAGGCCTCCTTTATTTTTGGGAAGATGTAGTGTGTATATAGGTATACGTGGTTTAGAAGAGCCCCATATAAACGAAGTTGCTCTTTTTTGTACTATTCTCAAAAAATAGGAAGGAATTGGAATAGGTAGGACTCTGAATAGATAAAGCAATTTGGGTAGAATAGTCATTTTGATTGCATTAATCTTCCCTATCCAGGATAAAGGAAGTTGCGACCATTGTTTTATTAGATTTGTGATCTGTCTTAATACAGGAGGATAATTGGTTGAGAATAAGTCAGAATGAGATGCTGGTAAATTAATTCCAAGATATGGGATTGATTTTTCTGCCCATGTGAATGGGAGTGCAGCCCTAGCCGGGATCAATTCCATGTTTGTGAGTGAAATATTAAGCACTAGGCATTTCTTAGGATTAATCATAAGGCCGGATAGGGCTGCAAATCCATCAAGAGCTGGTATTAAGTTAGGACCAGAGACCTGTGGTGATGATAGAAAAAGTAATATATCGTCTGCAAATATACATAATTTGTGTGTAATACCTCCTACTTCAATGCCAGTTATAGTTTGGTTTGTTCTGATGTATTGGGCCATGGGTTCGAGTATAAGGGCAAATAATAAGGGAGATAATGGGCAACCCTGTCGGGTACCTCTTTCGATATTAAAGGCTTCAGATTTGTATCCAGCATATTTTATATAGGCTTTGGGTTTATTATATAATGCTTTGATCCATGTTAAAAAGTGGGGTCCAGAACCCCATTTTTGTAATGAATATTGCATATATTGCCAGGATACTGTGTCAAATGCCCTCTTAATATCGAGAGATAGAAAACATAAAGGGATTTTCCGTTTTTTAGCAATATGTGCCAATAACATTGCCCTGCGTATATTATCGCCTGCCTGTCTATTTGGCATGAAGCCTACTTGATCTCTATGTATTAATTTTCCTATAATGCTATTGAGGCATTTTGCTATTATTTTTGCTAATAATTTAATATCGAGGTTTAACAGAGAGATAGGCCGATAATTCACACAGGAAGTATCATCAGAAAGGGGTTTTGGGATCATACAAACAATTGCCATTAGTGTTTCTTGCCGAAAAGGATGTCCATCTAGAAGTTTGTTAAAAGTTTCAGTGAGAATGGGAGAGAGTATTTCTGAGAATGTTTTATAGTATAAAGCCGAGTAGCCGTCTGGGCCTGGTCTTTTGTTAAGTTTTAGGTCTTTTATGGCGTTAGCAACTTCATCTATAGTTATAGGCTCATCCAAACTGCTTTTTTGATTCTGAGATAACTCAGGTAAGGTTATTTTTGAGAAGAAGGATTCAGCCTCTGTAGGATTAAATTCATTGTTTGTCTTGTATAAAGTTGCGAGATGTGAGTGAAATTTATGGACTATTTTAACTGGATTACAAGTGTAAACATTTTTTGATCATTTCAAACGTATTGGTTTGAAAGATTTGTTAGTTGAATTTAATGCCCGAGCCAAATATGTAACTGGTTTGTTTGTATTCATGTAGAAATTGTGTTTGGAGCGTTTGAGGGATTTATCAACTGACTCAGTGAGAAATAAATCGTATTCCAATCTAGATTTTTCCAGATGAGATTTTGTACTCTGAGATGGATTATCTTGAAATGATATGTAGGCTGCATTAAAATTGAGTTCTAGTTTTTTTGCTAGATTTTTGCGTTCCCGTTTAAATAGTGCCATTTGTCTTTGTATTGTACCACGCAAGACAGGCTTATGAGCTTCCCACAGTGTTATTGGGGAGATGTCTGTTGTATTATTAATTGATATGTATTCCTTTAAAGCTTGTTCAATGGCCATCTGATGTAGTGGGTGTTTGAGCATTATGTCCGGTAAGTACCACATTGGGTCATGCGCTTTTGGTATGGCTGAGGCTATAGTAGTGTATACTGCATTATGGTCAGACCACGGAATCGGAATTATATCTGATGCAATAATTTCTGGTATCATTCCTATTGTTAGAAAAATATGATCTATTCTGGTGAAGGTTTGATGAGGGTGCGAGAAATAAGTGAATTTCTTTTTCATTGGGTTACTTTCTCCACGAATCTACTAGATTGTATTTGGAAAGAAGTTGAGAAAAAGGTAATCTAGAGGTTATTTTGGATGGTGTAAAAGGTGATTTATCTAGAAATGGGAGGAGGACCTGGTTCGAATCCCCACACATTATCACTGTTCCTATTTTGTGTGTATTAATCACTTGTAATATATGTGAGAGGAATGGTGTAGGTTGTTTCTTAGGAGCGTAGTAGGAAATCACCGTGATTGCTGTATCCATTATATAACCCATGAGTATCAGGTATCTACCTTCTGGGTCTTTAATTTCTGATGATAAGGTGAATGGTGTGGATCGGTGAAATGCAATTAGAGTTCCAGTTTGCTTGGTACAGGCAGAAGCCGTGTAAATTTGTTGATAAAAAGGAGAAATATATTTTGGAGTAGAATCTTTGGTGAAGTGTGTTTCTTGGAGGCATACTATGTGAGCCTTCTTGTTATGGAAAGTACGGAAGGCTTTGGTCCTTTTTTGAGGGACATTTATTCCCTGAACATTCAGGGAAAGTATATTCAGTGGTGCCATAGCAACAGATCAAATAGTTTTGACTGATGTGGCATAAGGGCCTCTTTTGTGAGAATGATGATTCCCATTTTGTTCTGAAATTTTCTGAGTGCTGCCTGAAGGTGAAGATGATGCCATTCTTCTGCGTGTGGGAGAGTTGCTGCTTGTGGGTTCTGTCAGATTTAATTTTAAAAGGGTTTGTTGTAGTTCATCTGCTGATCTGCTTCTGTAAATTGTACCTTGGTAGTTAAATCTGACTGAAAAGGGGAAGCCCCATTGATACATAATGTTGTGGCATTGCAGTTCCATTAGTTGGGGTTTCATGGATCGTCTTTTAGTAATAGTAAGTTGGGATAGGTCAGCAAAAATTTGATAATTGTGTCCTTGAAAATTAAGTTCCTTTTTCTCTCTTGCAGCAATTAGTATTTGTTCTTTCGTTCTGTAATAATGAAATTTTGTGGCTGTGAGGGCTCTGTGTACTCTGTCCAGTTCTAAACGTTCAATAGGGATATCTGGCTTTAGTTCTTGTAATAGAGCAGTAATAGTAGATTGCAGGTCTGTCACAGTTTCAGGTATTCCCCTTATGCGCAAGTTTGAACGTCTGGCTCTATTTTCATAATCTTCGAGCATAGTTTGAAGTATTAAATTCTCTTCTTTTAATTGTTCTAATTCTGTTATATTTACTTGGGTTGTAATTTCAATTTCATCCATTTTTATTTCTAGGGCTACGGTGCGGTTTCCCAGCTCTCTTATTTCTTTGGTTAGTCTTTTTGTTATTTGGTCTGAGGTTTGTTTTAAAGCCTTATGAAGCATCTTTTCAAACTGTAATAATATTACTGGGGATGCTGAGGAGGCTTGTGGAAAGTTTGTGAGAGGATTTGTTCTGTATCTGACTCAAATGGAGAGTCTTGCTGTGACATTTTCTGTCTGTGAGAGCGCCCTGATGCTGTATCTTGTGAGGTGACTGGAGCTGCTTTAGTTGCAGTGAGTGCCTGTGAGCTCTTTGTGAGGTGATTTTTATTTCTGCCACGGTTTCCTCCCAGTACCATATTTCCTGCCCAAACTTTCACAGTTTGTTCCCTGGGGCAAAAAGGTTCAAATGGATACTTTTTGAGCCTGCAGGCTCCGCTTTGTCCTTGTCTTCTCTCCTCAGCGGTGCGGAGCTCTAACAATGCATGTCTGCTCCGCTAGGCTCCGCCCATCTGATTTTTTCATTTATTTGATCAAAATGAAATCCTTAAGCTGAATCTCTCTCTGAGTGCTCTAAATAATAAATGAAAGAAAACATGCTTCTTAAGAGAGCAAACATAAACTCGGTACATTCTTGTTTGGGCATAGCGCTGGGTGTCTTCTACAGCAGATGCTGTGGACTGTGCATGTTTAGTTACAACACATGGTGGCAGCTACTGCTTGGGTGTGTAAAGGGTTAACTCCAGTGAAGATCACTCTCAGTCTGCTGGTGCAGTGAAATTGTCACATTCTGGTGGCAGCAGTGGGATGTGAGCCTGCCAGTAACACAATTAGAAGGGTTTTTTTGTCAATGGGTGGGAAGAATTGAGAGAAGAACACATTTACCTGGAGGCAGTCTTTATCTAAACTTAAGAACAAAAAATGTACATATTTCAGCTTACCAGTCTTTATATGTGATAGCAACATTACATTTATTTTTTAAAGCTAAGTCCTTTTTCTGCAAGTACAGAAAAATAACAGATATGAAACAATTAAGAAAAAATTCCCTAAGCTACCAATTTGTGTATGCAAAGCAAAATAATAAATACTAATTGTGGCTGTGCACTCTCAGTCATGTGTTTACACATCTACAGTCATGGCCAAAAATATTGGCACCCTGCATTTCTGTCAGATAATGCACCACTTCGCCCAGAAAATTGTTGCAATTACAAATGTTTAGGCATTCTCATGTTTATTTCTTTTGTTTGTATTGTATGACACAAAAAAGTGGAAAAGCAAAAAGCCAAATCTGACACATTCCAGGTACAACTCCAAAATGGACTGGACAAAATCATTGGCACCTTCTCAACGTTGTAAGAAATAATTGCATTCCAAGTTTGTGATGCTCCTGTAATTTGTAATCAAAGTCATCTGTAACCAGTAACACGTGCTGACAATATAGAAATCACACCGGCAACCAGTTAAAATGGTGAAAAATTCACTCAACCTATCTGTTGTGTGTCTCTGTGTGGAAAATGAAGAATGGAGAAGAGAACGAGCAGTAAAGAATTGTCTTGAGTATTTGAGATCAAACAATGTGGAAAAGCATGGACAATCTCAAGGTAAAAAGTCCATCTCCAGAGATCCTAATGTTCCTGTGTCTACTGGGCGCACCATTGTGAAAATGTTTACAGCCCATGGCACTGTAGCTAATCTCCCTGGATGTGGACGAAAGAGAAAAATTGATCAAAGATTGCAACAAAGGATTGTTCGAATGGTGGATAAAGAACCTTGACCAATTTCCAGACAAATTCAAGCTGACCTTTAGTCACAGGGTACAACTGTGTCAGCTCGCACTATACGTCTCCATCTGAATGAAAAGGGAAAGTATGGTAGGAAACCCAGGAAGACCCCACTGCTACACAGAAACATAAAAAAGCCAGATTTAGAGTTTGCCAAAACTTAACTGAGGAAGATAAAATCCTTTTGGGAGTATGTGCTGTGGACAGACAAAACAAAATTTACAGCTTTTTGGTAAAGCCTGTCAGTCTAGTGTTTTCAGAAAAAAATGAGGCCTTCAAAGAAAAGAATACAGTCCCTACAGTAAAACATGGTAGAGGTTCACTGATGTTTTGGGTTGCTTTGCTGCTGCAGGCACTGAATGTCTTGATCGTGTGCATGGCATTATGAAATCTGAAGACTACCAAAGAATTCTGGGGTGCAGTGTAGGGCCCAGTTGGGTCTCTGTCAGAGGTCATGAGTCTTACAGCAGGACAATGACCCAAAGCACATGCCAAAAAGCACCCAGAAATGGTTTAAGAGAAAGTGCTGGAGAGTACTGAACTGGCCAGCAATGAGTCCAGATTTAAATCTCATAGAGCACCTGTGGAAAGATCTCAAAACAGCAGTTGGGAGAAGGAACCAGCAGTTGGTTAAAGAAGAGTGGTCCAAAATTCCAGTAAAGAGGTTAAGAAACTCATTGATGTTTACAGAAACCGATTTATTTCAGTTTTTTTTCCAGGGTGTGTGCTACCAATTACTAAATTGAGGGTGCCAATAATTTTGTACAGTCCCATTTTTGGAGTTTTACATGGAATGTGTCAGATTTGGCTTTTTGTTTCTCACTTTTTTGTGTCATACCAATACAAACAAAAGAAATAAACATGAGAATGCTCAAACATTTGTAATTGCAACAATTTTTTGGGTGAAGTGGTGCATTATCTGACAGAAATGCAGGGGTGCCAATATATTTGGCCATGACTGTATTTAAGACTTGCCTATAATAATTAGTGCAGTGCAATGCAGGATTAATGAATCAGTGCTATCGAACTAAACAATCACAATGGGGTTGATTTACTAAAGACAAATAGTCTGTGCACTGCAAGTGCACTGTTATGCCTCGTACACATGATCAGACTTTCCACCAACAAAACCGTGGAATTTTGTCCGAAGGGAGTTGGCCTAAACTTGTCTTGCATACACACGGTCACACAATTGTTGGCCAACAATTACGAATGTAGTGATGTACTAGACGTGCTACGTGGCTTTTCAGCTCTTTTGCGCTACCCTTTGGGCTCCTTCTGCTAATTTCGTGTTAGTAGAAGTTTGGTGAGTGTTGATTTGCGCTTTTCATTTCGTATTTTTCATTTCACACTTTTCATTTCGCACTTTTCATTTTGTGCTTTTTAGTTTGCACTTTTCAGTTAGTTTCTGAATGGCCATTCGTCAACCAGCCATGTTGCAGAATCAAAGGAGATACAGTGTTATTTATTATTGTCCTTGGAGTTATTGCTTTGACATTATTTTTTTGGTTGAAGACATGCTAGCCAACATTTGTTGGCGGAAAGTCTGACAGCAATTGTCCGATGGAGCATACACACAGTCGGATTTTCCACCAACAGCCTGACATCGAACATTTCCCATCGGAAAATCCGATTGTGTGTACGGGCCTTAAGTGTACTGCAAGTGCAATTGCGCTAGATCTGCGGGAAGCTCTAAAATGAGGGAAAGCTCTGCTGATTTCTATAATCCAATCATGTGCAAGCAAAAATTCATTTTTTTTTATAATTTTCCTTGCATGTTCCCCTCAGATCTAGAGCAACTGCACTTGCAGTGCACTTTCAAGTGCACAGACTATTTGCCTTTAGTAAATCAGCCCCACTGTGTCCCAATTTATGTTATGCGTAACTTACAATAAAGCAACTATTGCATTTGTAAGTTCACATGCATATGTTTCCAGCATTCACAAAACATTTATATAATCAGTATTAAATAAAGTGCTCAAAAAATGTGCATTACTTTTCATCCAGTCCCAAATAGCATGTTTTTATATATGACACGCATTAATGTTCCATAAAGTGCTTCAAACCAAGTGATTTCTTAATATGTTTTCACATCAGTGTACTCCATCACCAGCTATTCCACCTGCTCACCTTGATATTGATCTATAATAGAAGATAGGTCGAACTGAGCCTTGCCCTTTAACTTGGGCTTTAGCTCTCCTCTGGACTCTCCAGATGTATTAACAGATCTACTCTTTAAAAATGAATATCCAGATCCCAAAGTTTGAAGCACTTTATTGAACATTAACACTTGTCATATATACAGGCATGATATTTAGGACCAAGTGAATAGTAATGCACATTTTTGAGCACTTAGGAATTGACGTCTGCAAGATTTACCTCCTTCATGACCAAGCCATTTTTTTGCGATACGGCACTGCATCACTTTAACTGACAATTGCACGGTCATGCAACTCTGTACCCAAATAAAATGTATGTCATTTTTTTTCAAACAAATAGAGATTTCTTTTGTCGGTATTCGATCACCACTGTTTTAATTTTTTGCACTATAAAAAAAAAAGTCCAACGATTAAATAAAAAAAAACAATATGTTTTACTTTCTGCTATAAAACATATCCAATACAAAAATTAAAAAATCTAATTTCTTCATAAATTTAGACCAATATGTATTCTGCTACATGTTTTTGGTAAAAAAATCCCAATAAGCGTATATATTTATAGAATTAAAATTTTTGTATACTAGTAATTGCAGCAATCAGCGACTTACGAGTCACTTGATAGAGAAGGGGGACACTGAGCAGTTTATCCCCTTTTCACTAGCTGATCCATCACCCATGGACAATATTGACTATCCTCTAAAGATGCTATTTATCAGATAATTTGTCGTATTACTTTTGTTGGCGATTTAAGCCCTGATGACCTATAGATGAGGCTCTTTTTGGACTACCCCATCAACTAAGGGAAGTGGCAACAGCTGGTCATAGAATGAAAATAGTTTGATAGTGTCTACGTTGATGTTTATATTTACTGAGAGCTTGACTGTAATTTGCTTTCCTGAAGAAGCGGGTAGTGACCCATGAAATGCAACTGTGTCTGAAGTCGCTGCAAGCTACTTCCTCACCCAATTCCGATAGGGTTAATGATTTATTTCTATACTGTGTAGTATGAATACAACCTTGTATATGGTATTATATATCATGTTGTCTTTATGAAATTTTTCAATGATTTTAAACTTTATATAATACATTTTTGATATTTTTTTAATCAATTAATACCGTCAAAGTCCCTAAAATAGTCCATATAGGGTCCTTTTGTGCAATCTCTTTTGATAGAATGTGGTACCGGACACTCATGTCCATATGTTAGAGGGCCCTCTTTGAGTGGTCCCTCCTCCCACGCTCTCTTTTTTCTGAACTTACAAGTTCAGTAGTTATTTTATTGTAAGTTATGCATAATATAATTTGGGACACATTGTGATTGTTTAATTTGATAGCACTGTTTAATAAATCCTGCACTAATTATAGAGTAAGACAGAAAAATACCAATTGATCCTATTAGAAATAATGTGTCCTTCAAACAAGTTTATGATCTCTCTCAGCTATATTCTGTGAACTACAAAAAATGTCTGTCTATGTAATGTAGATGAGGAGAGGTGGAGGTGTTAGTAGTCCAAATCAGGAAAGAAGCCTAGATGAAAACTATTCCCCTTCATAGATACAGTGCAGTGAGTGACACAGATAATACAATAAAGCAGTGCAGCGCTAAACTAAAAGTCTATTGACACAGTCCCTTTAAGATAAGTTGTAGGTAGGAAAACAGTTCTCCACTGTGATGATAAAGGTGCTCAAAAGTATTCCATGCAGTGCTACGCATCCGTGATACCACCACCGGCCAGCCAAACCGCTCACCTCAGCAAATGGACCCCTGAACTAACAGATAGGTCAAACCAGCATGTACCACGCTAGGTGGAAGGGAATGGAGACTTGTCTGGAAAGATGGTCCCACGGTAGTGGAGATGGCACTCCAAATTGCAGATCATATCACATGTAATACAAATGAAGATACATAGTGCACACTGCGTGGCTAAAATAAATGTCATTTATTAAAAATATGAGGTACTCACAAGCACAGCACTAAGCCCTAGTGCTGGGATACAGGTAAAATATCATCAAAGAATAACGTGGGTTAAATGGCGGCTGCAGTGATGTCAAAAAAGCTCCCGCACGCGTATCGTCCTCCTCTGGACTTCATCAGCGGTTAATGGAGATAAAAGACATCACATCTATATATATAGAGCCCAAAAAATCTATTTCCTGTAAGGTAAGACACCCCTCTAGGGAACCGTCCAATCAGCTCCAGCTATCAAGGGGTCAAAGGGATTGCTTCCTACCAAGCTTATCAAATCACTATGGTAACCCAGGCTCATGTGTGATGATGCCCAGTCATGTGACATAAAAGACATAGGAAACCCCTATTAGCAGAAAAAATGGGATTACACAGGCCGTCATGACGTTATCACCGCCAGGACGGCCGATCATGTGACCCTCTATTCCTTAGTATAATCTGACACTGGAACTCCCTCTGACGCAGAGCCCCACCCCCAGTGTTCAGAGCTTCCCTCTCAGGCCGTCAATCACTAAGAACGCCCCTTATGGGTGTATATTAGGATGGCCGCCGTGACGTCATTGACGTCAGGACGGCCAATCATATGGTCTCAATTCAGCGTGTTACTACAGGCTAGAAACGAAAAAACAGACGCTCCAGAGACAGGACGCTCTCCTTGACAACTAGAGCGGCCGTCATGACGTCACCGTCGCCAGGACGGCTGGTCATGTGATCCCCCTATCAGGGCTGGAACGCACACACATACATAGCGCCGTCCCCAGTAGCCTCCTGCTCAGGCTGTCCCTATAGCGATCTGCAAGTTGGGGCTTCATCCTTTTTTAAGCCTGTTTAATATTGGTTGGTTATAACACCCTACTCACTCCACTCTATTGTCAATTACTGGGCTCAAGAATAGAACTGTATTCCTGTTCACATTATATGCCCACAGCTAGAGGAATGGGAAAAGGATTTAAAAATTATATTAATAGAAAAAATTCATGATTATAATATCAGCACATGGAAAACATCCCCATGTGCTATGCTAACGACCTCACCGCAGCCACCATAACATACCCACCCTATACTTTACAATCCGTAAGATATACATGTTAAAATATTATAAAACCAGAAGAATCGAATCACAATCACATTGCACACAACCCCCCATGTCAATTATGTACATAAGGTATAAATCGATTTCCAGACTGAAAAAAAAAAAAAAAAAAAAATTAAAAAAAAATTATAAAAGGCGCCCACATGCAATATGAATATCAGTACTAAATATGAATATCAGTACTAAAGTGTGCACAACTAACCATCTATATTAATACGCCATGCAAAGACTAGTTTTCTAGTTCAATGTACAGTAACCCGAAAGCTACCCCATAAGCGTTATTTGTCGGAGATGAAACATTGAGTCCCGTGGGTACCCCCACTTGGGTCTCATAAACCCAAAATGACTCACGCCGGCTCAATTGTCGAATAAAGTTCCCCCCCCTCCAATGAGGGGTCACTTTTTCAACCCCCCAAAATTTTAATTTAGCAGGATTTCGAGCATGGAATAGTCGAAAGTGCTTGGAAACATTATGGGTTACCAAGCCTTTTTTGATGTTATTCACATGTTCTCCTATTCTGATATGCAGAGGTCTGGATGTCCTGCCTATGTACTGGAGGCCACATTCGCACTCCATCATGTACACTACCCCTGTAGTGGAACATGTGATGAAATCTTTAATTTTATATGATTTCTTGGTTGCTGTGGCGACAAACTCTTTACGTTTTTTAATATTACATTTAGCCTGTTTGCATGGTGGACACCGTCCACAGGCATAAAAACCTGTCAGTACATTGAAGATTCTATTCTCAAACGGAACAGGTGGATCAATCACCCCAGGGGCCAACCTGTCGCGCAAAGAGGGGGCCTTTCTATAAACAAATTGAGGAAACTGAGGGAGGACAGGACCAAGCACTCTGTCCCGTCTGAGAATAGGCCAATGTTTGCGAACAACCCTTTCGAATTGTTTGTACTGGACATTAAAATCAAGGATCATTTTAATGTTCCCTGGTGAATCCTGTCGGACCTTGGGGCAGTTGGACACTAGCGTGTTTCTGTCAAGCACCCGGACGGATTCTATATCCCTATCTATGCTGGATTTATCATACCCCTTTTGAATGAAGCGGGATGCAAGTACCTGTGATTGTGAGATATAATCACTCTCCTGTGTGCAATTGCGTCTAATGCGCACAAATTGTCCCTTTGGGATATTGCACAACCACTGGAGGTGGTGGCAGCTTCCCAAGGGGATGAACGCATTACGGTCAGTCGGCTTGAAATGATTAGTCAGTTTAAACTGATTCCCCTCCCTTGAGATGTCCAAATCAAGGAAAACAATCCGTTCGGTGCTAAGGTTCCATGACAGGACTATATTCCTGGTATTCCTATCAAGTTTCTGCATGAACAGATCTAACTTGCCCCTATCTCCCGTCCAAATCATAACAATGTCGTCGATATACCTCTGATAACAGACAAGTTCTGGGGGCATGTTTTTATATATCGCATCTTCCTCCCAGTGTGCCATAAATAAATTGGCAACACTGGGAGCGAACCGGGCCCCCATAGCCACGCCTCTCGTTTGGAGGTAAAATTGTCTGTTGTACCAAAAGTAATTTTTTGATAAACAAAAATTTAAACAGTCAAGAATAAAACTTTTATGCCTCCTAGTGTAATCGGATGTTCTGAAGGCCCACTGTACCGACTTCAGGGCATCCTCATGACTGATGATTGTGTACAGTGAGCTGACATCCGCTGTTATCAAAAAACAGGATGATAAATCAGGTAGAGCTTCGATGATCTGAATGATGTGTTTGGTATCTTTCAAAAAGGAATGGGTTTTGGAAACCAAAGGTTGGAGAAAGAAGTCAATGTATTGACCCAGTCTTGATGAGACTGAGTCAATACCATTGACTATAGGTCGGCCAGGTGGGTTGGAACTGTTCTTGTGTATTTTTGGCAAAAAGTATATTATTGGGGTGCGGCATGCGGATGGATCTAAGTAGGATGCTTCTTTAGCATTTAGCACTCCAATGTGCTTCCCTCTCATTATCAGTGAATGTAATTCCTCCTTGTACTCAAGCATAGGATCTTTCGTAAGTTTAACATATGTATTATAGTCGCTTAGTAAGTTCTCCATTTCATTGTTATAATATACTTTGCTTAGTATCACCAGACCCCCTCCTTTATCAGCTGGACGCAACACCAGATCCTTCCGTTCCATCAGTGATTGGATACCCTTTTTAATATATGCTGGATCATTCACTTTCCGGATCTTGAGTAATTCGAGATCCTTAGAAATCATGTTTTTAAACACGTCAATATGCTTAGTGTCCAGATTGGGAGGGTTAAAGACTGATTTGTTACGGAGGGTGGAATGTTTACCTGATGGTTTTGAGACATTAACATCAGTCCGAACTGAAGTGTTCGATAGATGATATTTCTTTACATTTAAATTTCTGATAAATTTACTTAGACTAATATATGTCTGAAATTTGTTTAGATTACGGGTAGGTGCAAATTTTAAGCCTCTGTCTAGAACCTTAATTTCATCTTCATTAAGAGACGAGCCGCTAAGATTGTATATCCCTGCTCCTAATGGGGTTTTACTCTTTTGAGTTCTCCTGCCTCCTCTCCTTCCTCTGTTATTTTTCTTTTTCTGTCGAGGGCCGCAGGTGGAGGCACCACATACGACCCTCCCCCTGGGTTGGGAGGGACCGATGGGGCCCCCCTTCCTGCCCCCATTGGGATCCTGTGAAAATCCCCCCCCCTCCGGGGTCCTGAATATTGCAGAGGTGCAAATCGATTTTGCGTAGATATGGGATTCCCACCGGGGAGGGGAATCCTCCCTCTATTGGGATATGGGTTGGTGGATCTAGACGTGCTCGGATAATCATTCCGATATTGTCCAGGTTCCATCTTCCCATATTGGCCAGTACCACTGTAATTTCTACCTGGATAATATCCTCCTGAAAAATAGTTGGGACCTTTATATGCTTCCTCATTATTGTAAGGAGGGTTCCAAGGATATTGTCTAGATGGTGAGTCGTAAACGACATCTTTACGGCCCCGTCCTTTTTTGTTTTTACCTCTCTTGTTGGAGACAACCCTATACTGATTAGGATCTCGAGGTGTTCCCACATCAGTATACTCTGTACACTCATAAGAGAAAACTGGTTCCTCTATTGGGGTAGGCAAGGGTGTGTTGGGGTAATCAGTAGCCTGAAGATCTGGATGTGACAGAATGTTATTACCGTCCCCAGATTTTGACTGCCATTTGTGATTCGATTCTTCTGGTTTTATAATATTTTAACATGTATATCTTACGGATTGTAATGTATAGGGTGGGTATGTTATGGTGGCTGCGGTGAGGTCGTTAGCATAGCACATGGGGATGTTTTCCATGTGCTGATATTATAATCATGAATTTTTTCTATTAATATAATTTTTAAATCCTTTTCCCATTCCTCTAGCTGTGGGCATATAATGTGAACAGGAATACAGTTCTATTCTTGAGCCCAGTAATTGACAATAGAGTGGAGTGAGTAGGGTGTTATAACCAACCAATATTAAACAGGCTTAAAAAAGGATGAAGCCCCAACTTGCAGATCGCTATAGGGACAGCCTGAGCAGGAGGCTACTGGGGACGGCGCTATGTATGTGTGTGCGTTCCAGCCCTGATAGGGGGATCACATGACCAGCCGTCCTGGCGACGGTGACGTCATGACGGCCGCTCTAGTTGTCAAGGAGAGCGTCCTGTCTCTGGAGCGTCTGTTTTTTCGTTTCTAGCCTGTAGTAACACGCTGAATTGAGACCATATGATTGGCCGTCCTGACGTCAATGACGTCACGGCGGCCGTCCTAATATACACCCATAAGGGGCGTTCTTAGTGATTGACGGCCTGAGAGGGAAGCTCTGAACACTGGGGGTGGGGCTCTGCGTCAGAGGGAGTTCCAGTGTCAGATTATACTAAGGAATAGAGGGTCACATGATCGGCCGTCCTGGCGGTGATAACGTCATGACGGCCTGTGTAATCCCATTTTTTCTGCTAATAGGGGTTTCCTATGTCTTTTATGTCACATGACCGGGCATCATCACACATGAGCCTGGGTTACCATAGTGATTTGATAAGCTTGGTAGGAAGCAATCCCTTTGACCCCTTGATAGCTGGAGCTGATTGGACGGTTCCCTAGAGGGGTGTCTTACCTTACAGGAAATAGATTTTTTGGGCTCTATATATATAGATGTGATGTCTTTTATCTCCATTAACCGCTGATGAAGTCCAGAGGAGGACGATACGCGTGCGGGAGCTTTTTTGACATCACTGCAGCCGCCATTTAACCCACGTTATTCTTTGATGATATTTTACCTGTATCCCAGCACTAGGGCTTAGTGCTGTGCTTGTGAGTACCTCATATTTTTAATAAATGACATTTATTTTAGCCACGCAGTGTGCACTATGTATCTTCATTTGTATTACATGTGATATGATCTGCAATTTGGAGTGCCATCTCCACTACCGTGGGACCATCTTTCCAGACAAGTCTCCATTCCCTTCCACCTAGCGTGGTACATGCTGGTTTGACCTATCTGTTAGTTCAGGGGTCCATTTGCTGAGGTGAGCGGTTTGGCTGGCCGGTGGTGGTATCACGGATGCGTAGCACTGCATGGAATACTTTTGAGCACCTTTATCATCACAGTGGAGAACTGTTTTCCTACCTACAACTTATCTTAAAGGGACTGTGTCAATAGACTTTTAGTTTAGCGCTGCACTGCTTTATTGTATTATATGTTTCCAGGGGTTTTATATGTTTACCTTCAGTGCACAGCAGCTTATATTTCGTGTTAGTTTCATTTTTGCGCTGACTGTATTATTTTAACAGTGAGTGACACAGGAAGTGTGTGGAAGAAACACCAGATTCGAGAACAGAAAAAAAGCCAGAAAAAGGAAACAAACACTGCCTCCACATCTAGGGACTGGTATGCACCTATATTTTATATACTATTACATTATGTTTATTTAAACGGGCTTTAAGGTAATTCATTATCTCCTAAAGTGACTGTTGAAATTGCTAAGGAACTGAGATGGACTAATAATGGCAAATGTGATCTTTGCAACTCTTTCACTGAGAATGGCAGCATTGCTGAACATAAGAATCCAATGTGTTATTTTTTAAGTTTTACAGCGCATAAAAATGTGTGCATTACATGTTTTTCACGGTTTTGTCTTTGAGCTGTCATGAATATTCAAGTAAGGTAATTGCTAAAACAATTCGGACACAGCAACTATTGTTATTGCTCACCAGAGTGTATAAATATGCTTTTAAAATGCATGTGTGCTATTCGATTAGACCTCATTATGGCAAATAGAAAAATGTACTTAATACCAAAGACACTACTGAAACAAAGAATTTCTAAGAGCAGTCTGAGAGTGACACAGTCTAATTGGAATTGAGTTCCTAAATGCTTTTTGCAAGGTCATTTAGAAAATTAATTGCATGGTTTGGACTTTCAGTGTGCTTACGCTCTGCACTTGCAAAACAGTCAACATTTATTACCTTTTCCTTTCATTTCTTGTAAATTAATAATTTTGTGTGTCTTGCAATGCTCAGCAATTTATATAAACTCTGAAGAGGAAGAAAAATCTTTATGGCTTCTTAAAAAAGCCTTTAAGGTAATAAAAATACAGATGTATAAAGATCAAGAAATATCAAATTAAAAAGAACTGTAAGATCATTCCTTGCCATGAAAGCACTTACAACCCTCCAGCAAGTCCGTTCAACAGCCATATGAGCTCTCACATCATTTGGATCACTTCACGTTGAAATCAGTTCATTCACCTATATGTGTTGACATTGTCGGTGGAAACTGAAGCATCCATAGGAAACCCAACCAACTTTCAGCACTCTCCAAATATGAATTAAATGGATTTAATTTAGAAGAATATTTTACATTTTATTTTTACACAGCAGTTAACATGAGATCTCATTGCCCATTCCATCCCTGCTTTACTATATTTTCCAACTGCTGCCAGTTGGCAGTTGAAAATGAGGAAAATGCAACCATCAAATAAATGAATGCATGTTTATCTCATTCTGCCAAATGTGTTTCATTACTTACAGTTTTATACAGCTGTGATTTTCCAGCAGAAATAATTACTGCAAAGAGAAAAAAAATGGCAAACAGCTCATCAATGTATGGCAAAAAGGAAGTGGGAAGTGGGAAGAGTAGTTTACTACAGATCCAGAAAGTACATTTCTAGCAATTAGACCTACCATTTAACACAGCTGATTAAAATCTTCATCTACATTTAAAGGCACAAGGTTTTTTACCTCCATGTATTATATGCATGAAGGTAAAAAACTTTCTGTGTGCAGCAGCCCCCAGCCCTCCCTAATACTTATCTGAGCCCCCTCTCATTCCAGCAATGTCCACAAGAGCCTTTCCTCTCCGTGAACTTGCACTCCTGATTGGCTTTGGCCAGCAATGGGAGACATTGGCTCCCGCTGCTGTTAATCACAGCCAAGGAGCTAATCAGTAGACAGAGGGGGCGGACACAATGGACACACAGAGCTGTGGGTCAGGAGTGCACCTGCTTGGGTTTCCCCCAACGGCAAGCTGCCTGCTGTGGGGGCACCCAGCAGGAGGGAGGAGCCAGAAACGTTGGCATGGGACCCGAGAAAAGGTGGTTTAAGGCTGCTCTGTGCAAAACCATTACACAGAGCAGGTAAGTATAACATGTTTGTTATTAAAAAAGAAAACAAAACAAAAAAAAAGGCTTTATTATCGCTTTAAATAGAAGTAGACATCTTAGTTGTACACATTTGAAAATGCCTATGGAAGGTAACCTAGTCATCCAAATATAGTTACTGACATCACTCTTTACCAAAGAACACAATACAACATATTCTATAAACTCATGTAATTTGTATCATGTGGATGACTAGTTTATGTTATAACAAAATCTTGCCATGCATCTGTGGATGTCATTCTCACATGTTTTGGCAGCATAAGTTTGAATCAGTAATAAACAAAGACAAGAGAGAGCGCACATCCGCCCACAGAGTTCTGTGTATGAATAAACTACAAGTCCTGGCATCCTTTGCGGCTTTTGGCTTGTAGTTCTTAATGAACTACCATGGCGTTGTTGAGCACCTGTGTGGTATTTAACCACTTCCCACCCGCCCTATAGCGGATTGACGTCTGGGAAGTGGTTCCGTTATCCCGACTGGGCATCATATGACGTCCAGCAGGATAACATGCCGCCGCGCGGCCATGGGGGGGCGCGCATCACGGCGATCGGTGGAGCGGTGTGTCAGCCTGACACACCACTCCACCGATCTTGGTAAAGAGCCTCTGGCAAAGGCTCTTTATCACGTGATCAGCCATGTCCAACCACGGCTGATCACGCTGTCAATAGGAAGAGCCGTTGATCGGCTTTTCCTCACTCGCGTCTGACAGACGCAAGTAGAGGAGAGCCGATCGGCGGTTCTCCTGACAGGGGGGGTCTGTGCTGATTGTTTATCAGCGCAGCCCCCCCTCAGATCACCACACTGGACCACCAGGGATCGCCACTAGGACCATCAGGGAAGGGGCAACATGTGGATGGCCAGGTATGTACCCCATGGCCCTCCACATGTGCCCAATGTGCCCAGTCTGTGCCAATCAGTGCCCACAAATGGGCAATGATTGGCACCATTATGTTTTAGTTATGCCCAGCAATGCCACCAATAAATTTTATCAGTGCCACCAATCAGTGTCATCAGTGCCACCTGTCATTGCCCATCGGTGCCGCCTATCAGTGCCCATCATCAGAGCCCATCAGTGCCACCTCATCAGTGCCACCTCATTGGTGCCACCTCATCAGTGCCCATCAGTGCAGCCATATCAGTGTGTGTCATTGAAGAAGAAAACATACTTGTTTACAAAAAATTTTAACAGAAACAAAGAAAAACTTGTTTTTTTTTTAAATTTTCGGTCTTTTTTTATTTGTTGCGCAAAAAATAAAAACCGCAGAGGTGATCAAATACCACCAAAAGAAAGCTCTATTTGTGGGAACAAAATGACAAAAATTTAGTTTGGGTACAGTGTAGCATGACCACGCAATTGTCATTCAAATTGCGACAGCGCTGAAAGCTGAAAATTGGTCTGGGCGGGAAGGTGTCTAAGTGCCTGGCATTGAAGTGGTTAAATAAACAGGTATGGTATGTAATAGCATTTTATGAGTGCAAAATAAAATACTTTTTTTTCTACCTCATATGGCCTAGTATGCCAATACTATTACCAGAAATAACTCCTTCCTATTTCAAGCTATTAAAATGTATGTATAGTCAAAATGTTTTTTCAACTTTTAGATAGAATAGGTAAGGGTTAAATCTCCTGTCAGTTTTTATTGCTGTCATTGTCTCTGCTAGGAAGAGTTATGTTCTTTATTTGTAATGATGACTATTACAGTTGTTACCAAAACAAGAAGTAAGGGGAAATATTCCATTGGGGAAGCTCATTCTAGGGAACAAATTTCCTAGAGGTGATTTCCTGTCACATTTTGGAGATATTTTTTCAAGCTTTCTGTTGGGTCTTCAAGACAGGAAAGATAGGGAAATCTCCCTGATGGGGACACAGGCAGCAAAACATAATTTGACAGGCATTTTCACCATTGCCAACTCTATCCAAAACTACAAAGAACTGTTTTGTCCATAAATGCACTTTTATGTACAAACCAAATGTTGCTTCATTGCAATTAAGTAGTAAAATGAAGGTTTTATTATTATTATTATTATTTTTTTTTTTATATAAAATACCTAATGCCAGTTACAATATGAAAAACTACTTAAGAATCTAATACAAGCTTTGTGTGTTGTTTAACTATGCTATCACAAACTCAGTACTGCTTTGACATGTAATTACCCATAATGCCATAATTACCATCTAGCTATCTTTAAAAAACCTGTGTTAGAATGAAGGAGTGACTTGTCAACACATCCTTGACCCATAAAAAATTAAAACATTTATAAAGCAACAATTATTCACTTTTCTTTTTTGATAAATTAAATTATCTGCTATTACAGCTGTCGCCTGAATTATTTTGTTTAAATTAGAACTCTGGCATCTTAATATGACAGTTATTAGCTCTGGTTGCTCTGCTTTAGGGCTTTTTTTTGTCTCAGCCTCTATGATAACTGCCATGAAGCTTTTGATGCTTTCTGCTACTGAACTCATTATGTCATTGTGCAGTTGATATTTCACACTAGAATGCTAACTGTACTTCAAGGACAAGTCATCTGATCAAAGGGTATTGCAAATCTTCCAAGTGGATGACAGATGGGAAATGGTAAAGTGTTATTTAGCAGAATGACCATTGCAGATTTAAGATGCTTTTCTAACTCATTTCACTATTAGTCACTCACCTTTTCATATACCCCGCAATTCCCTAACTTGCTGTTGTCATCAGAAAACTGAACAAAATGGCTGGCTCACGGCAAGTGTTCCCCATGCATGCTATATAAAGTTAAATGTACTGGTATGTGATTTGACTTTGAAGAGATTTTTTAAAATTTTTTTTATAAGAACAGTGGGTAAAATCCCCTCTGCTGAATTTTGCGCACTGAAGGAATTTTGCTTGTTTTCAGTGTTGACCATCTGTTTTTAAAGGGTAAAATACAATATAGGCTGTACTGAAGGAATTATAACAGAGTTAACAGAGTTACTAATATATATATATATATATATATATATATATATATATATATATATATATATATTACATTTGCAGCCAGGATCAGTATCTTAATATACAGGTATGATTATTTTAGCAATGTCATACACCAACCAGACAGCTCAGCAATTTAACCACCTCAACAGTGCACTTACACCCCCTTCCTGCCCAGACCAATTTTCAGCTGTCAGCGCTCTCATACTTTGAATGACAATTACTTTGTGTCCTTTTTTTCACACAAATAGAGCTTTCTTTTAGTGGTATTTAATCACTAGTGGGTTTTTTTATTTTTTGTGATATAAATAAAAAATGCCTTTTTCTTTGTTTCTGTCATAAAATTTTGCAAATTAGTAATTTTTCTTCATAAATTTTGCCCAAAATTTATACTGATACATAGCTCTAGTAAAAATAACCCAAATTAGTATAAATTATTTGGTCTTTGTGAAAGTTATAGAGTCTACAAACTATGGTGCATTGGTGCCAATCACTGAAAATTAATCACACCTAATGTACTGAAGGCCTATCTCATTTCTTGAGACACTAACAAGTCAGGAAAGTACAAATACCCCCCAAATGACCCCTTTTTAGAAAGTAGACATTCCAAGGTATTAAGTAAGCAACGTGGTGAGTTTTTTTAAGTTGTAATTTTTCCCACAATTCTTTGCAAAATTAATATATATATTATTTTTTTTTTTTTACAAAATTGTCATATTAACAGGTTATTTCTCTCACAGAGCATATGCATACAACAAATTACACCCCAAAATACATTCTGCTACTCCTCCTGAGTATGGCGATACCACATGTGTGAGACTTTTACACACCCTGGCCACATACAAAGGCCCAACATTGAAGTAGCATCTTCAGGCGTTCTACAAGCATATATAAGCATACATATTCGCCAGCACACCATGGATCAGCAGTTATTCATCCAAAAAGTTTTAATGAAAAAAGGTCACATCACAAAGGAAGGTGCAACATTTCGGAGCCACGACGGACCCCTTTGTCAGGCATGTGATAAAGTGCAACAGTGTCAAAAGCAGTATATAATAAATTCAAAAGCAGAATTTATATTCTGCTTTTGACACTGTTGCACTTTATCACATGCCTGACGAAGGGGTCCTGCACGGCTCCGAAAAGTTGCACCTTCCTTTGTGATGTGACCTTTTTTCTATAAAACTTTTTGGACGAATAACTGCTGATCCATGGTGTGTTGGTGAATATGTATGCTTGTTTGATGCTTCCAGGACCCAACTGGTAATCGCTGCAGCACCCACCATTTTATGAGCCATTTCTACCAGGAATGTGTGCGATAGGAATATTGATCAGACTACAAGGATATATGACACATCTAATTTCTCAACCACCTATTACACTTTTGAAGGCCCTGGAGCACCAGGACAATGGAATTGCCCCCAAAATGACCCCATTTTGGAAAGCTAACACCCCAACGTATAATCTATGAGGAATAATGAGTCTTTTGAACAGTTCATTTTTTTCCAGAAGTTTTTGGAAAATGTGGAAAAAAAATGAAAAGCATTTTTTTTTACACAAAGTTGTCCATTTATCAGATATTTCCAACACATAGCATGTACATAGCAAAGATGACACCCAAAAATACATTCTGCTACTTCTCCTGAGTATGGCAATACCACATGTGTGAGACTTTTACACAACCTGGCCACATACAAAGGCCCAACATTGAAATAGCATCTTCAGGCGTTCTATGAGCATAAATGACACATCTCATTTCTCAACCACCTATTACACTTTTGAAGGCCCTGGAGCACCAGGACAATGGAACTGCCCACAAAATGACCCCATTTTGGAAAGCTAACACCCCAACATATAATCTATGAGGCATAATGAGTCTTTTGAACAGTTCATTTTTTTCCAGAAGTTTTTGGAAAATGTGGAAAAAAAATGAAAACGCATTTTTTTTTACACAAAGTTGTCCATTTATCAGATATTTCCAACACATAGCATGTACATAGCAAAGATGACACCCCAAAATACATTCTGCTACTCCTCCTGAGTATGGCCCAACATTGAAGTAGCATCTTCAGGCGTTCTAGGTGCATAAATGACATATATAATTTCCTGGCAACCTATCATTTTTGAAGGCCCTTCATATTTCTAACACATAGCATGTACATACCAAAAATTACAATCCAAAATAAATTCTATTGCGGAAAGGGTAAAAAAAAGCATTACCTGTGCTTTTAGTAGTATCCACAGAGGAGAGCACTGGTCCAGGCAGAAGGCAGGGATGTGCTTAGTGACAGCAATAGTAATTATCCAGGCAGCAGGCAGGAATATTGTCTATAGTCAGCACAAGGACATTGTCAGCACAGCACAGTCCATAGAAATTGTCTAGGCAGATACAGCCAGCACAGCCATAATATTGGTCCTGGTACACTGTTACCTGCAGACACTCATTGTACCACTCTCCAGCCCTAAACATACTGCCTCTTGCTACAGCTAATTATTTGCATAGTCCAGGTAGCGGTGTGGTTTGTTCATGCGGCAGGCAGAGGCATGATGGCAGTTAGTCAGCAGCAGGCTGAGGGCCACAATCAGGTAAGACCTGTGCACAGGGGCACAGGGGTAGAGGCTCCGACCCACCCAAATCTCTATGAAGCCTCCGGACCCTAATCCAGAAATTCCGAAACCCGGAGAAAACAAAAAAAATTGTTTTCTCCATTCGGAAAAACAATTCTGGAGCCTTTCACATATGTAAGACCCCTGTGTACTACAGTAGCAGGGCAACAGATCAGTCCAAGCAGTAGGCAAAAGCATAGTCCATAAAACAGGCCAGGGTCAGTTCACGTGCAACCAGTCCAAGCAGTAGGCAGTAGCGTAGTTGATAAAACAGGCCAGGGTCAGTTCACGTGGAGGCAGTCCGAACGGTAGGCAGAGGCATAGTCACAAAACAAGCCAGGGTCAAGTCAAGTGTAAGCAGTCCAAATGGTAGGCAGAGGCATAGTCAAAAAACAGGCTAGAGTCAGTTCACATGGAAGCAGTCTGAACGGTTGGCAGAGGCATAGTCAAAAAACAGGCTAGGGTCAGTTCACGTGGACGGCAGTGGCATGGTTATTTGGGGAAGCATGGAAAATGGTCAGCACAGATGATGAAAATGGAGAAATGGTTAAAAATATGGGCTAATATTTTAGGGATGTATGATAAAATTGGAAGCATTCACCAATGGAAAGGCCAGGTTGGGAGGGACACTGGGGACAATGGTAGCTGGTATCTTTTTGAAATCCTCTTTTGGTGCACATGCAACAATTTTTTTGCCTTCTTTGGCCTGCTTCAGATGATGGAATGTTGAAGGGGAAGTGGCGCTCATGAAGTCGGCAAACAGCCTCAGAGCGAAGGTTTTCTGGGGGGGGTCTTTGGTGATAAATGAGGGATGTGACAACTTCTTCTATGAATTGTAGGAAGGGGACGGGGCTTTCTGTGGATTTGATGTAGACTACGTAGGAATTATAAACGGCCAAATGGATGAGATAAATTGCTACCTTCTTGTACCAGAATTGGGACCTCCTTATCAAAAAATAGGGCTGAATCATTTGATCATTGAAATCCACCCCCCTATGTAGAGTTTATAATCTTGGACACATACTGGCTTTTCAATGGGACCTCGTCTTCTTTGAACCTCAATTGTAGTGTCGTCATGGATGGTGGACATCATGTGCACGTTCCTTTTATCCTTCCACCTCAAGGCCAGCACTTCATTGCATCTCAATGCTGCTCTTTCCCCCCTTCGCAGCTTTTTGTTTGCTAGAGATTGTGGAAAGCACTTCCTATTTTTTCTGGTGGTTCCGTAGGCCAGGGTTTTTGCAATGTATAAGTGTTTGAAAAAGGGCAGGCTGGTATAGAAGTTGTCAAGATCTTTCCAGTTGTGCCCATGTAGGCCGGGCACTCAGGGGGCTGGAGCTGGGAATTTTTTGCTTTGATATATGAGGAACGCATACAGATATCCCGTGCCTCTCTCACAGAGTTTGTATAATTTTACTCAGTATCTGGCCTTTTTGCTAGGAATATATTGCTTTATTCCTTGCCGGCTTGGAAAGGGTACCAGGGACTCATCCACACATATATTCTGATCGGAGACATAGAGTTCTGCAAATTGTTGGGAAAAGAAATTTATTAGTGGGCGAAGTTTATATAATTTGTCGTAATTTGGATGATTGTGGGGAGGGCACTGGATGTTGTCACTAAAATGAAGAAAGCACATTATCATTTTGTTTCGGGACCTGGCCATTATGGCAGAATAAATGGGCATTTGTGGATGGAGTTGGTGGAACAATAGGCATGTCCTTCATTTTTTTGTGGAAGCCCCATGTTTAGGGTGAGGCCCATAAACAATTTGAACTCCTCCAAATTAAGATCTCTCCACTCAAACGGACGGGCATATGATGATTGGGGGTTGTTGGCTATATACTGCTGGGCATATAAATTTGTCTGGTCCACAATGAATTTCAGCAAAGTGTCAGGCAAAAACAGATGAAAGAAATCAATCTCTGAGAAATTTGGGGTGTTGGTCTGCACACCTGGCTGTGCTGTGAAAGGGGGAATAATTGGTGATTCCGAGTCGGATGGCAGCCATGTTGGGTTGGCAAGACCACCTAGCATGTATGTAGAGGCACTGGCTCTTGGGGGACGTGACACTTCAGTAGTTGGGGGATTTGAATTGCCTGTGCTGGTACTCAGGCGTGATGTGGCAGCACTGGTACTGGGTCTGGGCATTTGTTCCTGGGGCCTATCGCCGGCGGCAGCGCTGGTACTGGGCATTTGTTCCTGGGGCCTATTGCTGGTGGCAGCACTGGTACTGGGCCTAAGAATATAATCCTGGTTTCCAGGGTGCCGTACCCTTTTAGGAGGGACCCATTCTTCCTCCAAATCATTTGCTGATTCACTATACTCAATCCATTCAAATTCCAAATTTGATTCGGAATCAGAATTGCTCTCATCAGTCATGGAAAGGATCTGGAATGCCTCCTCACTGTTGTAAACTCTTTTGGACATGATGCTGATGGCTGTGTGACAGGTGGCAGGTGATGGTCACTGATGGGCTGTGCGACGGGTGGCAGGTGATGTTCACTGATAGGTGATGATGGTGTGACAGGCGATGGTCACTGATGGGTGACAGGCCACTGACGGTGACAGATGATGGTCACTGACCTGTGATGGTCATAGATGAGTGACAGGCCACGGTCACTGATGGGTGATGGGTGCACCTCTGACGGTCACTGATGGGTGACGGGTGATGGCTGATGGTCACTGATGGGTGATTGCTGACGGTCACTGATGGGTGACAGGTAATGGCTGACGTCACTGATGGATGATGGGTGATGGCTGATGGGTGATGGCTGACGGTCACTGATGGGTGATGGGTAATGGCTGACGGTCACTGATGGGTGATGGGTAATGGCTGACGTCACTGATGGGTGATGGGTGATGGCTAATGGGTAATGGCTGACATCACTGATGAGTGACGGGTGATGGCTGACGGTCACTGATGGGTGACGGGTGATGGCTGATGGGTGACAGGTAATGGCTGATGTCACTGATGGGTGACAGGTGATGGCTGATGTCACTGATGGGTGATGGCTGACGGGTGATGGCTGACGGTCACTGACGGGTGCTGGCTGATGGGTGACGGGTGACAGGTGCACTGCTGATGGTCACTGATGCAGTCTCTTATGTGACAGGTGCACTTTATGGGGTGACTGTGGTGACTGTTGGGTGACAGATGACAATGGGGGGGAATGGGACAAGTGTTGTGCTTGGTGCAGTACAATACAGACACAGATCGGTAACTCACTGCTTCTGGCTCTTCTCTCCTCACACTGGAAACGGTGTGTGAGGAGAGAAGAGCTGGTAACAGCTAGTTACCGCTCTGTGTTTACATTTAGTGATCGGCTGTGAAAGGATCACAGTCGATCACATGGTAAACAGCCGCCAGCCAATGGCTGTTTACCATTGTCGGTGACGAGCAGTGTTCCCGGGAACATGTCGCCACCGACGTGCACACGCAGAGCGCTCGTGATCGCGTGCATGCGGCCTGCACAGTGGGGCGGTACCATTTGTGTTCGGCCGTAACTTCATCATGGCCGATCACGTGGTAAACAGCCATGCCCAATGGGTGGTCACCCCCCTCGGTGGCGAGCGGTGTCTCCGTGACACGCCGCCACCGAAGGTACAGGGAAACGCGCACACAATCACACGCATTCCCTGTTTAAAGGGCAGGGCGTCATTTAACGCCCTGCCAGAATGAGAGCCGTGCTGCCTGGCCGTCATATGACGGACGGCGGGCGGCAATCGGTTAAAGATATTGTCTCTGTAGAGTGGCCAGAACATAATGACTATACAAGTTGTGGGGAACGTTTGAACCACTACCTTTCCTAATGTAGTACCAGTAGCATAAGTAGCATAAGACCCTTGACCTCTCCATTTGTAGCTTACTGGCTATTGTTGATGTAGTCTTAGAACACAAGCTTGATTATTAAAAGAAGTTATTACCTTATTTTAACTTTTCACAATATTCAATAGCAAAGTGTATATGTTGCTCTATTTAGTTTTGTCAGTTTTTTATTATATAATTTTCTACTTGATTTCAGGCAAATGGGAGTAGGCTATACAAACGTTTTTTACCATTTTAGTCTTTAATTTAAATGTCAAATCCCTTTAGTATGCTGTCAACAGATTATTATATATTGTGTTAATGCTAAACCTGTTAACTTAATTGTAGGATCCTGGATGGTTATATCTGAGTTTTTTTTTTAACTACAGTGAAACAAAATGCATTCATCACAAAAACATGCCTTTCTTCTTTTTATGAAGGGATCAATACATTATTTTGTCTTTAATTTGTGTTTTGTATTTATATGTTGTACCCTTCTGAGACATAGGACATCTTCTCAAGATTCAGGTGACTTTCCTATATATATTCTTACAGGAACATTTGGCAGCACTGGTAGCAAATTGATGTATTCATTGCACTCTTATAAACCATGAAGTAAGGTCATTTAAACTTTGCGGAACACCATTTGCCAGTAAAAACTGAGCATCTGGAAAGGGGAAAAATATTATGCTTGTCACCAGGACTACACCAGTGGCTAGCTTGTAGTGAACAAAATGCTGAAATATATACTAATGGACAATTATTTATTCAAGTAATAGCAGAGTAACAAGCATACTATTTTTCATTTGTTTTATAAAAATGAGTTACTATAACTTTAAAACAATAACACAGCCGCAGCTGGGAGACAGTATTTATTTAAAGTAGATAGGGATGGGGTTTGCATTCACAGCCACCCAGGATGTTTGCTATCTTTGGGTGAACTAAGTAGGGTGTCCCTCCAAAGTTACATGCTTATATAGTTATTTAGGTTGAAAAAAAGACACAAGTTCAACCAACAGAGAAAAAAATTAAGATATTGAAAACCTCTGTATAGACAACAGTATACCCATAGTTGATCCAGAGGAGGGCAAATAAACCTTAAAGCAGTGGTTCACAACCTTCCTAGTGCCATGGCCCCTTGATAAAATTTCTCAAGTTTTGGGGACCCCTAACAGTAAAATTATTTTCGTAGCGTGGGTTGTCAGCACCCAAGGCAAGACAAGTAATTTGCGCCCCTAGCCCACGGACATTTAGCGCTCCCAGAGTCCCTTCCACTTAGGATGTACCACTTTTTCTCTTTGTTCTCCTTTCTTTCCCTTTTATCTCTCTTTATCCTAATTTCTTGTTTTTTTTCCCCATCCCTCTCTCTCCATCTTTTTTGTTCTTTCTCTTATTCTTTCTCTCCCTTTTTCTTTGTTCCTCCCCCTCTTTTTCTCTCACTTCCATGTATTCTCTATTTTTATTCCTTCTCTTACTCCTTGGTGGGGGGGAATGGGATGAGTGGCAGTGCTGGCGGGGGAGTTGGGATGAGTGGCAGTGCTGGCAGGGGAGTTGGGATGAGTGGCAGTGCGGCGGGGAGTTGGGATGAGTGGCACTGCTGGTGGGGAGTTGGGATGAGTGGCACTGCTGGTGGGGAGTTGGGATCAGTGGCAGTGCTGGTGGGGTTGGAATCAGTGGCAGTGCTGGGAGGAGTTCTGATCAGCCAACTTAGGTGCTCTTGATCACAGTCATCTGCTGATCTGAGAACTGTAGTGGGAACTTTTAATGACAACTATAATCACAGGTAGTGTTACTTACTGGGTCTCTGGCGTCACTGTGTCTCCGACTTTGTGGTGTCTCGCAGCAGTGACACCTATGCCAAAATCAGGAGTTAGGGTTCTACTTCAGCCCCTCCCACTTCACATTCTTCACCAGTCAGCTGACCTCTAGTCTCTGCCCCCCAGCCATGCCGTGAACTGAATGGGCAGCTGTGAAGGGGCTGAGCGGGCGGCCACAGGCTCCAGGGACAGCCCTTCTGGGCGGCCGCGAAAATGCTGGGAGAGCGGTGCAGGCTTCAGGAACAGCCCAGGATTCAGTGACCCCTGCCAAATCATCATTTGACCCCCGAGGGGGTCCCGACCCCCAGGTTGAGAACCACTGCCTTAAAGCATTATCCAATTTGATCAATACTAATAAAGTGCTGCACTGCTAGTGACATGAGAAAAAATCTGTATAAGCATGTAGTGCAACCATACCATATAATAAAAAATAATATTTAAAATAAAGTGCACCACTTAAAACAATAGTATTTCAATTAAATATAGTGTATCTTAAAGTGCATATAATCCATCAAATCCATATACAGTCCATTCCACATAAGACTTCCTATAGTGTTTCAAACTTCAGTAGTTAGATGCACCCTTCACCATGTTTAACCACTTCCCGCCCAGCCTATAGCGGATTGACGGCCAGGCGGTGGTTCCGTTATCCTGACTCGGCGTCATATGACGTCCAGCAGGATAACATGCCACCACGCGCCCGTGGGGGCGCGCATCACGGCGATCAGTGGAGCCGTGTGTCAGTCTGACACACCGCTCCACCGATCTTGGTAAAGAGCCTCTGGCGGAGGCTCTTTACCACGTGATCAGCCGTGTGAAATTTCACACGGCTGATCATGATGTCAATAGGAAGAGTCGTTGATCGGCTTTTCCTCACTTGCGCCTGACAGACGTGAGTAGAGGAGAGCCGATCGGTGGCTCTCCTGGCAGGGGGGTCTGCGCTGATTGTTTATGAGCACAGTCCTCCCTCAGATGACCACACTGGACCACCACGGATTGCCACTAGGACCACCAGGGAAGGGGGCAACATGTGGATGGCCAGGTATGTACCCCATGGCCATCCACATGTGCCCAATGTGCCCAGTCAGTGCCCAATCTGTGCCAATCAGTGCCCACAAATGGGCACTGATAGGCACCATTATATTGCAGTGATGCCCAGCAATGCCACCCTTAGGGGCATCAGTACCACCAATCAGTGTCATCAGTGCCACCCATCAGTGTCCATCAGTGCCACCTGTCAGTGCCCATCCATGCCCATCAGTGCCTACCTATCAGTGTCCATCAGTGCCCATCCATGCCATCTATCAGTGCCACCCATAAGTACCCATCAGTGCCACCCATAAGTACCCATCAATGCCACCTACCAGTGCCCATCAGTGCCGCCTATGAGTGCCCATCGGTGCCACCTATGAGTGCCCATCAGTGCCACATACCAGTGCCACCTATCAGGGCCAATCAGTGCCACCTATCAGTGCCCATCAGTGCCGCCTATCAGTGCCCATCATCAGTGCCCCTCAGTGCCACCTCATTGGTGCCACCTCATCAGTGCCCACCAGTGCCGCCACATCAGTGCCCATCAGTGCAGCCAAATCCGTGCCCGTCATTGAAGAAGAAAACATAAACAGGAAAAAATGGTGAATAACTGTGGACATACACCGGCACTAAGACGGATCTCCCAATCCCTGGGTAAATTTGAAATATAGTGAAAGTGGGAATTCTTTCAAAGAATTAATGGGATTTTTGTGGAAGATAATACGTCTATTTCCAGTAGGCATCAAAGATAAGAGTATTTAAAATATTAAATTTTATTAAATAATAATAAAAAGGGGATACACAGAACAAATCAAAGTACATATATGCCAATTTGCATTAATGAGATTCCGAATCGTCTGTTGGTGGGTCGTAAAGGTAGTAATCAGCTTTGTAGTGGGATGAGGGTCCTTTATTTTTTGTTTAAATAGGAGGGTATCACGTATATTACATTTGGCTCGCTTATAAGACCTTTTAAGGGTTTTTTTACTATAACCCCTATCAAGTAGCCTCTTGTAGAGAGCTTGGGCTTCTCTCTCAAAATCTTCATTTCTCGCACAATTTCTCGCATTTCTCGCACAATAAACGCAGATATTGGCTATACGGTATACTGTGTACAAGTGTACGAGGGTGGGAACTCGAGAAGTGCAATATCGTATTTCCCGCAGTTTCCTTCCTAAATAATGTACTAAACACAGAACCATCATCCCTAAGGGTAAGGCGCAGATCCTTGAGGGGAATGATCCCTGCATGGGTTATCAGTATATAGCAACTCTAAATGGCTGATAGATTCTTATCCATGCATACCTGTTTGGTCTAGAGGGGAAAGATCCCTGCATGGGTTAATATCATGCCTAACTTAGTAAGACATCTAATATTCTATACCTTTAGCATGTTTCAAAAAATTCTTTCAATATATATAGTCATATGCGGGACTATATTTGAACTTAGCACCCCATCTGCTGGATTAATCGGGTACTGTACTGCTGCTCCTGCCTTAGATAGGGGGATTCGGACGTCCCCGCGCTACGGGGCGGAGCTTCCCATATCCGCCCTGTATGCCCTTACTGTGTCACTCTAGTGTGGGCAATGCGCGCGCACCCACTGACGTGCACACGTCTGACGTGATGCGCGCGCGTCATATGCGGGGACGTCCGGACCGGAAGTGATGCCAGAGGTCATCACTGACCTTTTCACTTCCGGTGGGACCATGCCAATAGATGGAGCCGCCATTGTGTCTACAGACGCAGTCGGCTTCACTCCATCCACGCTGACAGGAGGATCTTACGTGTCTGAGGAGCCCCTATCACTTAGCCCTACAGGTAAACTATCAAATGGAACTTATGTTTCAAACTACTTATGGGTTATTATAATATATATTTTATTTTTCTTTCCCCTTTTATATATCCTTGGAAATCATAAAGCTGTATTATATTTTGCTATAATTACAAGCAGGGGCAGATTGCATGGCAATCCCTTGCAAGGATGTATTAGACCATGGGTTGGAACCTTTATTACGTTTAAACTATAGAATTAAATAAACCCTCACCTCTAAGTTTTATTGGCGGTATTAACTGCTAACTAACACTGTTTTGGTGAAATTGACTATATGCTACTATAACTACCCCACTAAACATACTAAGTAGACACTGTACGTAATCCATCTGGACTGGGTAGCTGATTGGCTTACCTATCTCTCCATCTTACCTCTCACACATTAGATTCCAGTCTGGCTAGTGCATGGTCCAGTCCTTCTATTGGCATTATCTGGTTGGGATCTGGCACCCTCGGATTTTCTGTGGCAGTAGGTGCGGTGGACGATATCTGGCAATGGTGGCTTGTGCTATTTGGTTTTAGACTTGTACCAGTAGGTGAGACTATTAGATTGATTACTTTGACTTAATGTCATATATCCTTTGTTATACTTGAATATGTATGATCACTATATAATTACATATTTATCTGTTATTTACATAGTTCAAAATAACCAATGATGCCGACATATGCCCTGATGAAGCAATGAAACGGTTGCGAAACATGTTGGCAAACAGGCATGAATGAAATTTGAACATAATACCGGATGGTTATACTGGTCGTTTATATGTACTTTGATTTGTTCTGTGTATCCCCTTTTTATTATTATTTAATAAAATTTAATATTTTAAATACTCTTATCTTTGATGCCTACTGGAAATAGACGTATTATCTTCCACAAAAATCCCATTAATTCTTTGAAAGAATTCCCACTTTCACTATATTTCAAGAAGAAAACATACTTATTTACAAAAATTTTTAACAGAAACAAAGAAAAACTTGTTTTTTTTCAAAATTTTCGGTCTTTTTTTATTTGTTGCACAAAAAATAAAAACTGCAGAGGTGATCAAATACCACCAAAAGAAAGCTCTATTTGTGGGAACAAAATGATAAAAAAATTGTTTGAGTACAGTATAGCATGACCGCACAATTGTCATTCAAATTGCGACAGCGCTGAAAGCTGAAAATTGGCCTGGGCGGGAAGGTGTCTAAGTTTCTGGTATTGAAGTGGTTAATGAAAATAACAGCCTTAATATTAACACTGCATGCTTCTTTTAGACTCTCACCTCCAATAAGTACAAGTTGAGCATATGATATTTGGACACTATAGCATCCCCATTGATAAGGTTAGGATCACTTTTAGACTCCTGTCCATGGGGGTCTTTCTTGGATTCATTTTGCCTTGTCTCACAGGAAAGGCGTGTGGCTCCTTTAAATTCCCTTACTTATTCATGCGGCCATTCTGCATAGCTCTCAGTAGAAGAAGCAAAGCTGCAGGGCATCCATAGTGCAGTATTAAAACCAAAACCTATTTGTTCAGTGTAATATACACTCACATTAAAAACCATCAAAACACACTTAAAACCATGTATTGTGACCAAATACCAGACTTCCTATCGCATCACTTCCGGTCCGTGTCTGCCTCTCCTCTCAATATACATGTTATGTCACAATTATATGACTTATATATGGTGATCATACTCCTTTTACATGGCTCTTCTTGGTTAAATTCAACTTTTCTCATAGCTGAGGTCCCACATGACTTGTTGCCCTTCTCTACGCAATCTTCAGTTCCCCAATAACCTTTTTGTAAATAGGTGTCCAAAACTGGACTGAATATTCCAGATGAGGTCCTACAAATGCTTTGCACAGGGGCACAATTATATATCTCTCTCTGGAGTCTTTTAATACAAGAAAGGATTTGATTTCTTTAAAAACTGCAGCTTGGTATTGCATACTGTTATTGAGTCTATGATCCACCAGAAAACTCAGATCCTTCTGGTTCATTCATTCCCAGAGTTGTAATCTTTCTAGACTGAATAGAATGTATAATACGTGTAAGTTTTTAGTTCTTAAGTGCATAACTTTACAAATATCAATATTAAACCTCATTTAAACCTAATTTGCCAACTAGTTGCAGAAACAAACGTTTTCTGTTTCAGGCTCTTTATTATGTCTAATGCCCCGTACACACGGTCGGACATTGATCGGACATTCCGACAACAAAATCCTAGGATTTTTTCAGACGGATGTTGGTTCAAACTTGTTTTGCGTACACACGGTCGCACAAAGTTGTCGTAATTTCCGATCGCCAAGAACGCGGTGACGTCAACCACGTACAACGAGACTAGAAAAGGCCATTTCAGAACCAAGCGCGGCACCCTTTGGGCTCCTTTTGCTAATCTCGTGTTAGTAAAAGTTTGGTGAGAGACGATTCGCGCTTTTTCAGACTTGTGGCTTTCAGATCGTTTTCTGCGGTTCAGTTTGTGCTTGTGGGTTTGTATCTGCTCTTCAGTGAGTTCAAGCAAGCTACGCGTGACTTGGATTAGTCATTGTGTCCTTGTTCGTTCGTTGCTGTTTGTGACAGACCTAGCCAGAACAGAGGCTGTTGGAGAGGACTGTATGCAAGCCTGTTGCCTTTTGATTATGGGCCCTGGATTTCCAATGGAACAATACTCTTTGTGAGGTGAATGAGAAATCCAGGCTGAACTGTACTAATCGGACTCAGTCGTGTATATATGTATATATTGTATGGGGACTCCTTACTGTAGATTTGTGTCCCTGAAGAGGGAGGGGGGATTCCTCCAGCAGCCCCCTGCTGATAAGACTGATTCATTCTGTTGGGACACATCCTGTGAGGAGATGCTGGTGTCATCAATTCCAACTACCTGTGTTTATGTTAATTGAATGAGCTGATGACATTGTCCTCTATACAATGTAGGAGACGAGACGACTCCTATTGGAGCTGCTATTGTGAGAAATGTCCTGTGATAATTAACTCAGTCTGGGCAATAGGTCATGTCTCAGTCACCTAGGCTGTATAAATGATTATGTAATTAGCTCATGTCAATTATGTTAATTAGGTTACAGTTCTATTGTTAGAGGAGGTACCAACGGCATATAAAGTCTTGTAATTTTGAGTCTAAATAAACAGTTCTTGGTAGCAACAAGCAAGTGTCGCCTTGTTTGTGCTCAGAGAGGTTGGGATATCTGTATACAGACTGGGAGGAAGTGGTATATGACGGAAACACTCAAGCGGAGTGTGGAACGTTCCATGACATTAGTGGCAAGCAGCGGGAAAGCTTCCTGCAGTCTGGGAAATTTAAACCTCCACCTGGATCCAAGATCAGGATAGCAGACTTCAGTCACCCCAGCGGAGATATGGACCTGGCATCAGAATTCCCGGGGCTGCTGCGAATCATCCTTTCAACATACACCAGGACTGTGTCTGAGGATGAATACCTGGAGCTTAGGCAGCAAATTCGGGTGGAGCTCTGGATTGCAGCCCTCTGTCTCGCTGGTATAAAACAGGGCAAGTGCTTTCCAACCCAAGAGCAACGGGCCAGTAACCAACGGGCATTGCGGATGGCATTCCTGGGAGAGCAGCCCCAGGAGCAATGGGTGACTGAGTTGGACAGGCTGGTCCAGCAGGAGATAGAGCTGGACAATTATTATCGGGCTCTGCAATGGCACGCAGAGGAGGGATATTTAGGGGAGACGACAGAATGCTCTCCAGAGGGATATGACTTTGGCGGCCCTGGATTGCTGTGGGAGAACCTTACAGATCTTTTTATGTTTGGCGATGAAGGGGAACCTGACCTTGAGGACCTGAGAGAATATAGAGAGTCTATGCTCGGTCTTGCAGGGGTCTCAGAGCTCAAACTTAATCTGGACCATTTGCTAAGGAAGGAACAGCATCTGGAAAGGGCATACAGGAAACTGCTAGAACAAGTTCAGCAGCATGCCAGAGAATCGGCAGTGGAAAATCCGGAGATTGCCGTCCCCAAACCTGAAGTGCTGACAACAGGGCAGAGCTCTGCTAACCTCTGCCCAGAAATGATAGCATCTTCTGGGTTCCATGGACAGGAGATGGTGAACCTCTATCCCCAGACATCAGTTTCAGAGACATGGGATTTGATAGACTTTTCTGCTGAGGAAAAACAACCTGATGAGCCTCCAGCAGAAGAGCTGCTATCAGGGCCAAAGTTCACTGTGTTCTGCCCAGCACCAACAGTGGCTTCGGCCTTCTTGAGAGAAGAGGTAGTCGGCCTTTCTCCCACAACACTGACAGGGACATGTGATTTTCTGCCAGCAGCATCTATGGAGTTAAAACAAACTTCTCCAGCTGAAGATCTGGTAACTGAACAGAGGGTCCAAGACCTCTGTCCCACACTTTTACCACTTCCAGAGACTGGGGATTTAATAGACATTTCTGTAGAGGAGGAACCACCTAGCAAACCCCCAGCAGAAGTGCTGGCAACCGGACAGAGGGTCCAAGACCTCTGCCCCACACCTGTGGCAGTTTCGGAGGATCAGGGTGAGAAGGTGGCAATCACTTCCCAGCAGCAGATACAGGGGGAGAAGGGAGAGGAGGTGTGTGTTGTCCCTCCCCAACAGTTGGCCAGGGTGGAGGAAGCGGCCTTCCCTCCCCAGCAAAGATCAGTGCCCCTGGGAGACAGTACCATCGACATGTCATCCCAGCAGCCAGATGAGGGAATGGAAAAGGAAGCAGCCGGCTCACCTCCCCAATGGCAGCTACACAGTTTGGGAGTGGAGGAAGCCAGCCTCCTGCCCCAATGGTTAGCCGGAGCGGAGGATGCGGAGTCCCCAGCAGAAGTGCTGGCAACAGGGCAGAGTGCTACTAACCTCTGCCCAGCACCGGCAACAACTACAGAGTTCCAGGGAGGCGGGGCAGTCGGCCTCCCTCCCCAACAGTTAGCTGGAACAGATGGTGTGGGGTTTCCAGCAGAAGGGCTGGCAACAGGGCCGAGGACTGCTGGACTCTGCCCTCAACTAACAGAGGATGGATTTCCTGTGAAGGTGGATGGGACTTCAGTCTCCACCTGTATACCCCAGGGATGCTGGGCAGTGGGCCCAGATCCCCAACAGCATGGCAGAGTGAGCCCAGTCCCCCTGTCTTCTCTCCAGCGGCGGAAAGGACTCCAGGGAGAAGGGCCAGTCCAGGCCTCTCCCCAGCGGCAGATATGTTCTCTGAGAGAGGCAGAGGTTGGCTGGGTGAGTAATACTCTGTTTGGAACAATTTATTTGGGGTACTGTGTGGGTACAGGCAGTAGAGGACTGGAACTACTGACTCACTTCGGAGTCAACCCATCTGGGGTCTCCTCCTGTGTTAGTCTCCTGCAGAAAGGGGAGAAATGTGACAGACCTAGCCAGAACAGAGGCTGTTGGAGAGGACTGTATGCAAGCCTGTTGCCTTTTGATTATGGGCCCTGGATTTTCAATGGAACAATACTCTTTGTGAGGTGAATGAGAAATCCAGGCTGAACTGTACTAATCGGACTCAGTCGTGTATATATGTATATATTGTATGGGGAGTCCTTACTGTAGATTTGTGTCCCTGAAGAGGGAGGGGGGATTCCTCCAGCAGCCCCCTGCTGATAAGACTGATTCATTCTGTTGGGACACATCCTGTGAGGAGATGCTGGTGTCATCAATTCCAACTACCTGTGTTTATGTTAATTGAATGA